>NC_056747.1:69253656-69486066 GCF_019279795.1 Protopterus annectens
CTCTCTCCCCCTCTCTCTCTCTCCCCCTCTCTCTCTCCCTCCCTCTCTCCCTCCCTCTCCCTCTCTCTCCCTCTCTCTCTCTCCCTCTCTCTCACCCTCATGTAGAAACAGAACTATCCTACTTTGGATGTTCTGACACAGCCAAAGCAAACTTGTACACCATCGCAAATGTAAGTTATAGTAGGATAAGCTTGGGAAAATAGAATGAGACTTTTGTTATAAGATCATAGGAGGTTACTAGGGCCCTTGCACACCTAGCAAAGTACAGTCCCTGTTCCCAAGAATATCAAGGAATTAAGCAGAACTAAGTCAGCTACTACTGCCCCAGTCCAAGAGGGACACAGGTGATACTCCTGGCATGAATTTGTGGTTTCCCATCCAGTCATCCAAATTGCACTTGAATAGGATGAATTGGCAGTTTGTTCCAGAAGAGAGGTTAACATGTGAGATATGTCTCTCCAGCAAGTCATATTCATGTTACATACTTGGTTGAGTTCCCTAGAGCATGTGCATCTTATACCATTTGATTTACAAATGTGCAGCCTTTTTATTAGAGCAGGATCTGCGATTGCTTTATATGCAAGGTAGACATCACCTCTGAGTAGTCTGTAAGACTGAGTATAGTGAGTGATTTCTGTCTGTCAACCAATGACATATACTGAAGACCTTAAATTTTTCTTAAGAAAATGTTGAGGTCTTTCCAGTTGTTATGGGTGCCCGGTAAGGTACATACTAAAGTTAGCACTGTACTCTTATTGGCTTGATGAGTGAGGAGTACAGGGGGTATAACTTATCTCTCTTCTGTTTGCAATGGCCTTACTTATGAGGTTGGCAATTTAGAAAGTCTTAACACGGTGGAGACATGGTGGTCAAAGGAAAATTTGCTGTCAACCCGTGTGCCCAAATATCTCGCCACTGATTGCATGCTTAGGGTGTAATTAATGTGGTAATCTGCAGGGGCACCACCCTTGCTGAAGCATTGATGCATTTTTTTGAATAGAGTTTTAGCCCGTGACTTTGGCACCAGCCGTAGAGCTCTCTTGCAGGATGCTGACATCATTTGGGGACTCAATGATTGCACCCAGTTTGCAATCATAAGCAAAGCTGTTCAGACCTAGGCCTTTTTGTTTTAGGCTGCACACCCAAGAAGTAGATTCCAAACAATAGGGGCAAGATCTCCCTTTAACAAAGCCAAACTGGGTTAGGTAAATCATTTGGAGATCTCCTGTATCTTCGATTATGTCCATGATGATTCTCTCCATAGCCTTGCAGATTAGACTGGCCAAGCTTATGGGTCTATAGTTCCCAGGGTCAGTGGAGGTGCCACCTTTATATAACATGATGGTTGCTGTTTTCCATTCAGCAGGCACAAAACCAGTGGTGCAGCTAATTCCTGTTTTAATCACTTAGAATGCAGCATGGGATATCATCTGGTCCCATAGAGGTTGTTTTTGGCTTTGGAGTGAGTGTTTACAACCTGCTCCTTGGAAATGCTAGGTGGAGGGTAGGTGGTAGGGATGCTTTGGGGGGGGTGGGCATGTGGTGGTGACTGGGAGACGTTTTCACAGAACCTGTCCGCTAGCTTGGGCATTTCTTTGTGCTCAGTATACATGGTGCCATTAACAATCAGTTATCTGCAGATCTGTGTTTTTCCTTAAAGGTTTGACATAGCTAAAGAAGACCTTATGGTTATTGGCAAAGGAAACAAATTTGGATTCATATTTAGCTTTAGAATGTCTTATTAGGTGTCATATTTGCTTGTTTAATCTGAGGAGGGAATGCTTACAACTCTGGGACCATTCGTTCCTGCTTCTGGAAGCAATTTTTCTCTTATTGTATAACCTGTTAATGGCAGATATCCAGCAGGCAGGCTTTTTGTTCTTGAGGATCTTGTTTTGGCCCTATCAGGTATGGCTGAGTCAATACATCTGTATAGATGCTTATACTAGGCATTTGTGTAAATCCCAGTATCGCTGTCCATGTCATCAATGAGGGACAGGGGCTATGAAACAATAAATGATGTCACGTGCTGGGTTGAAATTGGCTTTGGAGAAGTTTTTTTTAGTCTAGTTGCTGCTAATGGAGAGGTCAGATGTTACTACTAATGAGACTGATTTATGCTCAGACCACACAAGGGAGGGCTGCACATAAGGGGTGGTGCAATGGTCACCCATGTTGGTGAGCACCAGATCCAGAATGTTTGGGCCCCTTGTGGGGGTGTCAACTAACTGGTCAGGGCATTGGAGTTGAAGTCCAAGAATCTTTTGGTAAGTGTGTTAGTACATGTATAATCTCTGGATGGGTAGTTGATCATCTAAAGCCAAGGTCTTTGGCTGTAGCTTTTACAATTTCAAGTAGACCAAAGTATGCATTGTGGGTATCCTGGTTCACTGAGGGGGTCCTGTAACTGGTAATGTTCTGGAGAGGGATCTTGTCTGCAGTCAATTGGACCTAGATTATTTCAATAGAAACATTTTGTTTAACCAGTCTAGAGGTGTATTTACCTTTGAAAATTGATACTCCACCATCTTTAGTTCTCGTACTTCCAGTTTGTGATCTAAATGTGTGAAAGGCATTATAACCTTGTATGGCTGGGGTTGCTTTTCATGGTCTTAAACCAAGTCATTGTGACTGCACAGATGTCAGCATCTTCTAAGGTGAGGGCTGCTTCCAGTCAGTGCAGTTTTGGTTTAGACTCCTAGGATTTAGCAGCTTAACTCTGAAGTTGCTTTTTGAAGATATTTTACATTGGAGAATTTTTGTTTTTGTGACATTGCTTAAAAACAGCACTATGGGGGAGGCAAGAGCCTTAGCCAGTAACTGAAATCCCAGATGTGACTGATCTCTGGCAAAGCAGTGTACTCCATCTACCATCTCATCCCAGGCTGACAAGTACTGAATCCCCTTAGAATGACACGAGACAAACCTATTATTGAAGTCAATTTATTTGTTTATATTGTGATATCCTCTTGGGTTAAGGTAGTATGCTGCTCAAGGCTAGGGGCATCTGCCTGAGACACATTCAGAGAGCTCAGTCATGTCTTTCTTCCTGTAGTCCAGTGAGTTACGTCTCAAGTCACACTAACATTAACTATGATTGAGTCATAATGATACTTATGGAAAGACTTGAGTGCATGTGTGATGTAGTGGATCCTGGCACCTGATAGACAGCTGCCTGTAACCCTCTTGCCCAGCCTGGTGAGTGGGCCATCTATCTTGTTGCCTACAACCAAATAATTTGGTTTAGATATGCTTCCCCTTGGGGGGGCTCTCTTGGTGAGACACTTGTGCTTGTGGTTGTGTATCGAGTACTGTATTGGGTGTAACATGTATGTTTCAGAGGTTTCTGGTGTTTAGGTAAATTTCTGGCAAAGTACCTCCACACAGGGTTTGCATTGGGAGCGTGGTTTGTGCAGGAGGTGTAGTATGTGGGTTGACAACCTGTTCACTGTTCCTGTTCTGTGAACGGGAGGGCAAGGATTCCATATTCTTAGTGTATATGCATCTCTCACAAATTGAGCTTGAGTGGTTTAGGGGTAGTGGGTTGTCAGTGTACATGACACAATTGCTACACTGCCTCAGGATACCCATATCAGTCAGGCTGGCAGGAGAAATGGAGAAGTGACCATCCATAATAGTAGGTGTAAATTTGTTAATGTTCAAGTTCAGAAATTACATCTTATTGTGTTATCAGTTAGGCCTGTGGATTTGAAACTATGCATACGACCTGAAAAACTGAGCGTTTAATTAAATGGGCTTTTGAGGTAGCACTGGTATCTTAAATGTGTACTTATGGAAATCGATATGAAAAGTAGATTGCAGTACTGAAAAGTTTTATTGTACATCATTAGATGATTTCAAATTAGTTGTTATATTATGTGTCTGAGAATGAAACACATGATTCATTTGAATAGAGCCAGACTTGTTCATTTCATTGATTAACACAAGCAGGACCATAAGACTGAGCTATCTGGAAAGCTTCAGATATGGACCAAGCTGGGAAAACCTGAGATCTTACTGTAGTCCATAATTTAGGATCTGAATCAAATGGTACAAAGATGCCACAGATAAAACCCCAAGAAAGCCCAAGCCAGACTAGTGTCTGCAATACCTTAAACATTCTGTAGCAGATGCCTATGGAATATATGTAAATGACCCTTTAAGGACATACTACTGTTTCAGCAGCATGGTTTCCAAGTGCCCTTAAGGCATGTATTTATTGCAATACAATACTGTGCTTAATGAATTTGTTGAACATAGTCTTTTATTAGACTGCAACTATTTCAGTCTTTGCTTAAAATGAGCATTCCTTATAAATAAAAGCCATGGGGTTTTGAGGACCACTATGGCCTGATATGATGTGTAAAAACAGTACTTAAGTTCACATTGTTGGATGCAGCCAAGGATGTTATCGGGTCCCATGGAGGCTGTATTTTTTTGACTTTGAGAGAGAGCAGTGATGACCCCTTCCCTAGAGGTAAGGGGTGGGAGGCAGGTACTGGGATATCCTGATTCACTGATGGGGGGGGGGGGGCACAGGGGAGAAGTTTTTGCTGAATCTCTCAGTCAGTAGATTGGCTACATCTGCCACATTTGTGTATGTGGTGTCCTTAACCACCAGTTCTGAACAGATCTGGGTACTTCCTTTAAGATTTCTGACATATGTGAAGAAGGCCTTATGATTGTCTCTAGTAGATGTGGCCAATTTGGACTCTAAGTTGGATTTAGAGGGTTTCACTAGCGCTCTTATTTGCTTGTTCAGTCTAAGGAAAGATTGCTTACAACTGGGCACCTGCTCCTTCTTGGTCCTGGGCAGTAATTTTTTCCTTTTGTTATATAGTTTTATTGTAGATGTCCAGACAGATTTACTCTTCCTTGCGGAGGATGATTTTGTCCTGTCTGGTATTCCTGATTCAGTGCATCTATATAAATGCTTGTATAATACTTTGATGTAGATTTGGACATTGGGTGTCTGTTCCTACAGTGGGGGAGGGGGTTGTGAAGCCTCCTGAGGAATGGTATAATCAGCTTTGGAGAATTTTCTTTTTTTTACCCAAGCTGGAGGGGGGACAAGGGAGATGGTGACTTTGAAAGTGACCGCTTTATGGTTGGATATTACCAGGGAGGATGATGCTGTAGGGGTGCTGCAGTGGTTACTCATGTTGGTTAATACCAAGACCAAGATATTATCACCTTTTGTGGAGGCATTGACTAGCTATTCCAAGGCATTTGCAAAGATAAAAATCTTGGAATCTCTGGGCATTTGTGTTCCGACATGAGTATTTTCCAATCTGTGGTTGAGTAATTAGTCACCCAGGATTAGGGTAAAGGGATTAATCTTGATAGATTTGAAGAGGTCCAGTTAGGTGGCATGGGCATAGTCAAATTTGGGGGCCTGTAGCTAGCTATAATTTGAATAGGGGTCTTGCCAATGGCTAACTGCACCTGGAGTGTCTCCTGTGCGTCATACTGCCATCCATTCCCAGATGGATATGACCAGGTATGTTTTGGCCCTCCTTTCTCAGGTTTCCAAAGTGTTTTCTGACTTTTGTGATTCTGAGGGGGGAGGTCTTTTGCCCATTCACTGTTGGGCTTTACCTTCCAAGTTGCCCGCCACTCTATCAAATGCAGCTGATGCCTCCTTCAGGGTTGCTGCCTCTGGTTCAGTTATAACACATTAATCTTGGCTTTGCTGTTGGGCTTTGTAAGAGAAGTATTGCAGGAGTTGAAACTTTTTTTTCTCCTATTCAAAAGTTGCAGAGAAATTATCCCTCTGAATCTGCTTTTGTTCGTAGGCAGTCTTGCCCTCCACCCAAGTGCAAGAAGGGTTCTAGACATGTGCCTCTTGGTAAGTCTATTAAGAGTCCCGTCACACAGGAGCCTTCTTTTCAGGAGAAGCTGAGTTAAGGATCACTTCAAACTCTTGGGTTCTGTCCATTATCTGCCAGGGAAATTTTATGGTTTACAAATCCATTCCTCCCTTTTTTGGCATTTCTCAACCTCCTTGAGAACAACTTTCTTTTTCCAAAGGTGTTTCATTCTCTTCTGGTTCAGGGAACCTTTCAAGTTATGCTTCCTACCAAGGCAGGGAAGGGTGTTTATTCCAGAATTGTTTTGGTCCCCCGAAGGGAGGGCAAATGGAGAGAAATAATGGATCTTCCTCGGCTCAACTCCTTTCTCAAGATTGCTTTCTTTTGGATGTTGTCACTACAGACATTTCCCCATTCACCCCAGGCTTTTCTGGTCTCTGGATCTCAATGCTGCCAACTTTCATATCCCCTTCTGTCCCCTTTTCAGGAAATTTTTGTTTTTCTTCCTCACATTTTCATTTCTCTGTTTTGCCCTTTGGCCTCTCTACTTCATAGGTTCATAGATTAATACTAGGCTAACTGCCCTTGTGAGCCATTTTAAGCTTAGCCAATTATCCCTTGTGAGACACATACCCTGCACCTTGTGTTTGTAAGGCAAACACCTTAACCATTAGGCCATCCTCCCACAAATGGTATTCACCAAATGTCTCATTCCTGTTACCTTTTACAGGATTTGAGGTGTTCAGATCTTTCTCTGTGGATGATCTGCTCATTCAAGCTCCTTCGCCCGAAGCTCTGCTTTAGGATCTCCAGTTTTCTATTTTCCTGTTAGGGAGTCAAGGGTTCACCAAAACCCTTCCAGAAATTAGTTCGGACTCCTCCTCAGGGTCATATTTTCCTTGGCTGCAGATCTCGTACTGGCATCTCTGCCTGTCACCAAGGCCCTACTTCTTACTGCCTTTTTCCAGTCTCCTCTTCCTCTGGAGTTTCACTGCCAGGGATTTCTTCAGGGTTCTTGGACTTCCTGGAACCCTTCCTTTCCTGTCTCAAGCTTGAGTGTCAGTGGTGGATTCATCAACTTTGTCTCAGCTCAGCACTTCCTTTCCAAGCTCCAGTCCAAACCCAGGAGCTCTTTACAGACTCATCAGATGGGAGATGGGGTGCTTCCTTTGGCTTCCTCATGATTCAGGGGCTCTGCTCTCTTAATCAGATTACAGACCACATCAATATAAAGATGATGGCTCTGCTGGCTCTTCAGAATCTTCATTCTAGGCCCCTCAGTTTTCACAGACAATACCACAGTGATGGGGTATGTCAACAAGCAAGGGGGCACAAGGTCCTATCTTTGCAGACCAGCCCTGCAGGTCTGACATCTAGCTGTCCAGTATAAAGCAACTCTTACACTTCCTCACTACAATCTAGTGACACTTTTTAAGCAGGTCCATCATACAAACTCATGAATGCATGCTTAACAGAGATAGTTTCTTGGACGCTGTCCATCTGTAGGGTATTCCTCAGGTAGATCTTTGTCTTCACTTTGGACAGTCGAATACAACTTCCTCTATTCTGTTCCACAGTCCCAAGCCCCCTGTCTTGGAAAGGAGATGCTCTGTTTCCTCCTTGGAAAGGGGGATTTCTCTCTACCTTCCCTCCCCTTCTATTACCATGAGTCTTGCACAAGGACTCTTCAAGATCTTGCTAGTGACTCGCTTTCTGCCCAGACAGCATTGATTCCCCCTGGCCGAGTGAGAAAGGGGCCATTGCCGCAACTTCTCACCAGGTAAATGATCTCACACAAGACAAGGGATTTCTTATCCATCCTTAGTTGTCCACTCTTTAACTGATGCTGTGGCTGCCTTTCAGGCAACTTTTTTTCTCAGAATATACTTCAGGTCTGGCAGGAGGCCAGGAAACCTACTACCAGGAAATTGTATATGTACAAATGGAAGAGATTTTCTACTGGGGGATCCTGATGGCAGAGGTACCAGTCTGTGGATGTCCCTCTGATTCTGCCTTACTTTTGTGATCATCTCCACATTGGGTTAGCATATTCACTTAAAGCTCACCTGTCAGCAATTTCTGCTCGTCTGCCCTTGAATCCTCCTTTGGCTTCGTGATTTGAGGCCAAGCAGTTTCTTAAAGGTGTCCTTCACAACAGGCCTTTCCAGTAAGCTTATTCCACCTTCTTGGAACCTCCAATTTTGTTCTTGAAAAATTGATTCAGGCTTCTTTTGAGCCTGCTTCGTTGCAACACTGTACACTGAAGCCTGTTCTTCTTTTGGGTCTCACTTCAGCCAAGAGTCTCTAAACTTCAGGATCTTGTGGCCATTCCTCTTTTCTTAGTTTTCCATAGCAACAGGGTATCTCCTTGTACTAATTCTTTTATGGCCCAGGTGCTCGATGAGTTGACCATTAATCAGTCTATTCATCTTTCCTCTTTTTTCCATTCTCCAGTCTGCCAGTGAGAAGGTTCTTCACACCTTCGATCTGCATATTCAGCTCAGATATTTGGACAAAACTAAAGTTATTCTCAAGTCTAAGCAGATTTTTGTTTTCTTTAATCTCAGGACTTTGAGGTTTGTTAATTTCTAAGCAAAACATCTGTTCTGGATTTCTAAGGTCCTTTCCTTTTGTCATTCCTTTTTATGGAAAATCTTTCATAACCATTTAAAGGCTCATTCTACGAGGGCTGTGGCCTTCCCTGGTGCTTCAAGATACTGGATACTAATTATATCCTTGAGGCTGCTACTTGGTCCTCTGTTAATACTTTTGCTAAGTATTACAAGTTGGATGTTATTTCCAAGTACAGGGCTGGCTTTTCCATGACTATCCTGTATAGATTTCTGGAGGGTTCTTCTGTGCAGTCCTCCTCCCCGGCTTCCTCTTGAGCTTTTGTACTCTCCCTTAGGTAAAGAATACTGCAGCAGTGATATGGAAGGACATTGTACAGTATAAAATCTTGCTATAACTGTCCTCTTCACTGTTGCAGTATTCATTCCATCCCTACAGTTCATTCCCTCCCTACTGCCCCCACTGCTCTTGCTCTAGCCTTGTTCTTTTCTTGTTCTCCTGGCTGAGGGGCTCTACTCATTTTTCTGTTTGTTTCTGGATGCATTTGTTTTCCTTGTCCATAGGGGCATTCTGTTCCTCCTGGGGCTTTTCCGGTTCTGAGTGCATGTGCATGGAGCATATGTGACATACAATGCCTATACGTACTAAAGGCTTTAGTATACTGGCTGGATGTTTGGTTGTCCCTTGGCAGGAAATCCCTTAGGTAAAGAATACTGCAACAGTGAAGACGGGGACATCTGCTGCTATAAGATTTTACACAACTGTACTTTGGGGTGGGGAGTTGAGTCAGCAGATTTTGTCTTTAACAGACTGTAGAGTGGGGGAGTTTTACCAACAGAGATGCTAATAAATGGGCTGCATAACAGAACTGCAGTACAGATATGTTTATCACAGAGGAGTACGAACATGAAACTGCAATGTTCAATGGATGCTTCAGAACAAACTCTGTATTTGTTCTAAGTATTTCCCAAACATGGGGAATTGTCCTTCAAAGATCCCTACTACTAGCATCTAACACTGAGGTCACGGAGCTTCAGATTAAAGGAAATACTTGACAGCACAATGAATTAGTATTTCTATAGGAATTAGTATGATAAACTTAACAGGTTTACATTTTTCAGTGCCAAACTTTTGTATGTCCAAGGTTTGCCTTGCTACTGATTCACACCTATAGTAGTGATAGTTTGATCTTGGAGTTGTGAGACACTGTTTTATATCTGTACACATGTTTAACATCTGTATTTTACATTACATATATATGGATATACAATGGGTATGTATGCATGTGTGTACAGTAAATAGATCTATTGGTGTGCAGTGAAGTATGTCTCTCATACATATTTTCTGAACACGTTCGAGTGAAAGACCTAACCCTGACCTGTTTATTTGCCTACATTAAACATATTTGGCAAGTGCACAATATATCTTGACTTGTGAAATTGGTCATAAGAATTCACAGTATTCAACATCAGCAATACACAGAGCTGACAAAACATGTTTAAAATGAAGGAAGCAAGTCAATTTATTCAAGTAAGCTGCTTATTTAAATGAAAAATTACACTCACTTAAGCACTATTTTTCATATTAGCCAGTCTTTTTTTCACAATTGGCTGTTTTCATGTGCTTTGAGTGGGTGGATTTTCAGAACCCTTAGTGTTTTTTGACCACCTTTTATTGTTATCCTAGCAACTAACAGAAAGAAAACTGTTGTATACTAGCCAATTATATAATGGAGCTATAGCAGCTCTATAAGGGAAAGATTTGTATAGACTGCTTTGGGCATCTTCTGTGGCATGCAGTGTTCTCCAGAGTGAACACTGATCAGTCTGCATCATTATAGGGCTAGCTACTTGTCTGTAAAAATATGGCTGTAGGTCATTCAGTTATGTTGATTTGATGTTTCCAAATGACACGGGTATTTGCCAGTGATAAGTGAGTTGAAGACGTGGCTTACTCTGACCTATGCCAGGGGCCCATGATAATGGTGGGAGGGGGTGTATGTGCCCCTATTGGCCAGTGTGTGCCTCCCATAAAGCCCAGCATCCCTGGGTCAATAAGCTACTGGTTGGTTTGTGTCCAATTGCCCAGCTTTTGTTAACTGTGTAACTGTTAAGTGAAAGCTGGATGTAAAACCAATCAACATGAACTTGGAATTGTTACACTAAATAAATATAGGTTCATTGACAGGATGGAACTTGGAAGTGGATAATAATATGGTAAAGAGGAGGCTGGACATCCTATGTATCCAAGAGAAGATGGAAGGGTACTTGGATTGGGATCCACACTCGGGAGGATCATATAGGATTTGTGATGGAGAGTCTTCAAAAGACAGTGAATGGTGTCAGAATTATTGACAGACTTATGGCAATCACTCCAGCCTAATGATAGGGCAGTATTCATAAACTCAGCCTATGCCCAACAGCAGGATTGTGAGGAAGAGGGCATTTGGGCAACAGTTGCAGGTCCTACTAGATAAAGCAGGACAACATGAATTGGTGTTAAGTGATCTGAAGGCATATATTGGGACAGATGGAACAGGATTTGAGAACTGCCTGGGCCCACATGGGTGGGGCAACAAGAATAAAGAAGCCATGCCAGCCTTGTGTCTGGCAAATGGATTGGTAGTAGAAAACACAGTTCAGAGAGTGGCAGTCACAAGATTGCATACAAGAGTGGCCAACATACAACTCTGGTAGACTTACTGCTAGTAAGGAAATGACACTGGGGTAGAATCTGATTGCAAAGTCATCCCCAGTGAAGCAGTTGGCCCACAGCATAAACAACTCTTTACCACAATCAGCGATGAGAAGGCTCTAATGTCAACCAAGACCAGGAAGTTGAATGGAGGGAAAGCCCAGCAGTTCTTGAGGTGCTAGAGCCCTGAGTAATTCCTTGAATAGGAAATAGAGTTGTAGAACGGTGGCACCACAAAATGGCATATATGAGGTCTGTATGGTCAAGCCAAGTACGTAAGGAAAGCTGATGATGAAATGATGAAATAAATATATAACTTCACAAACTCTTAAGTACTAACAAGTGTGCTTACTTCCAGAAATGAAGTACCCTCTTCGACCATATTTTTGATGAAGTACCCTCTTCGACCATATTTTTGATGAAGTACCCTCTTCGACCATATTTTTGATGAAGTACCCTCTTCGACCATATTTTTGATGAAGTACCCTCTTCGACCATATTTTTGATGAAGTACCCTCTTCAACCATATTTTTGATGATTAGGCAACTGTGAATCTGGAAGGTTACATGATCATTAAGTGGCTTTTCTTTTCTGCTTCCTTTTTCTTGTTAGCTTTTTGGTCCAAGGATATTATAACATGTCTTTCCTTGGTTATTCCTCATCATAAATGTAGAATAAAGGGTTGTGTTATGTATTTTTTTCATATGTATGTTAATCTTCCTTTTGTATCTATCACCTCAAGCAGCACTATTGTATATTTTGTGTATAGTTAATAGGATTAAGGTTTATTTTATTTTTCCCTTTTTTTTCTTGATGCGCTCTCACTTATTATTTATTTCTAACCTGCAAATGTTTGTGATTTGTTTATACTGCAGAAAGTTAATAACATTTTTATTGGAAAAAAAAACAGATCATTGTAGTTTGGGCACATGTACAGGAAAACAGAACACTATCTAGTGAAGATTTGGGACAGATGGGCATAAGGCAAAAGGAAACAAGATCATTCAGCAAAGAGATGGATGGTGTGAGAAGACCTGTGACAGTCTGATAAGAGTGTTGAAGGGAGGACAGTGGCATTGAATAAAGGAAGATTGTGACAGTTGGCACCCTGACCCCATGCAGAAAATGGGAGGTAGGGGACTGATGCCTCACTAAGTAATGAACATTTAACATATTGTGTTGCCCATTACATCATTTAGTCTGAAGGAACATACAAATTTAGCAAAAAGTATACAATAACTGAGCAACTATATCATCAGAAATCCCTTAATGTCAAACCAACTCTCCTGTTGTGTTGGGAGTCTCATTAATATCTCTAATAGAGCAGTCTGTAAAATCTACAACTAACAAAATGTTTTTTGTTTACAGCATATTCATAGAAGATCCACACAGAGGAATATTCCCCACCTAGACCAGTTACCCTTTCACACATGGCACTTATTCCCGCCTAGAAGAATCACAGTCCAACATACAGACATTTTCCTTGCCCTAATGAGTGATTTTGGAAATCCGATTCCTCACTAATGTTCTCCTGATTAGGACCCTTTTGGCTGTATGTCACATCTCTCCTGTCACCTCATTCCTGTCTAACCTTTGTACAACTGAGCAAGTTAAAGCTTTCCACACAACTTCATCAGCCCCTACCCACTGTGTGCAGCTGATTAAACAGCAATCTAATAGACAGTGCAGTGAAAAAACAATATGCAAATTCACTCAGCACATGTGCGTAAGTGTAGGTACACCCCCCCTTTCTCATCCATCATGGATGATGTGCTAACCTATCAACGTACATATTTTACTGGCTAATTTCTGATTAGGACAAGTCTGGTTTTAATTTTGTCTTAATGTCTATAAAAGCTTTGCCCTTTATTTACAGAATTTTTGAAAATGCACATTTGACAAATTTGTAAATTGCCTCTAAGTTTACTTCACCTCAAAATATTTCTATAATTACTGTTTATGATTCTTTTGGCTGCAGGCAGTATGCCTGCCAGTGTGCATTTTTTGTGTGACCCCCCGACCCCATGCCTTTTGCTGTTTTTCACTGGTGGAATATAAATATGAAGCTGGGCAAAAGACATATGACATGTCAACAGAAAACTAGGCTCCCTTTATAGAATCAAACCCTTCCTTACGCCGCTAGCTAGAACTACTATTGCCCAGACCCACCTATCTCCACCTTGTTCTATGCTTCTGCCATTTATACCAATCTAACCTTACCAAACTTGCAACTAGATATAATAACATTGTCAGATTTGCCTCTGGCTCCCCTTTCAGAACCCATCACTGTCCCAACCTCAACTGAGTTGGTTAGAACTGCATAACCAACTACTTTAACAACTTACCATCACCCATAGGATCCTTTACCACCCCAATAATACCCCAATCCTCACCAGTCTGATTACCTCATACAAAAATCTTGCAATACTACGCTCCACCAATTAGCTTCTAGTTTCCACTATTAAATCAAACAACAAGGCTGGGGACTTCACTATTCACTAACACAGTGGAAAAACCTGAAACCAGCTTCCAAATGAACTCTCAACTCTTTCTTCCACACTGCTTTTCAAACAATATCTTGAATATCTTAAAACCCACTGGCTATGCCCCTGCTCTAACCCTGACTAAGATCTCATTCCCCATCTTGCTCTCCATATACTTCTCTGCTCTGTTCTGACACCTACCTGTGTTAACTAGTAAGCTAACCTCTAACTAGTATTTAATCAAAATTTTTTCCCCTTCTTTGTACTCTATATGAGTCTACTTTCTCTAAAAGTGCTCCCACTCCACTGTATTAGATGATATTATACATTTGTATGTCTGTAAAACAGGCCAAAAAAATTCTCTATTTTGATCTTAGCCTAGCCTTAACTAAACCACTCTGTGCAAGTTTACTTAACTAAATGTACTGTATCTCATGTTACTCATTCATACAATGCATGTCTTGTCACTACCTATACTTGGAGCTTTCCTCCCCAGGCCTCTACTGAAAATGGACATATATCCAGTTAGACTAGCCCGATCAACAAATGTAAAATAAAGCACAAAACTATCAGCTCAGGGATAAGATAGAAATGCTCTTGTACTTATAATGTTTCAAATTGTGGAGTAGTGACAGGAAAGTATATTTTCAAATGGTATAGGAAAGTTTGGCTTCGTTTTTTTCCAAGTAACAGAATCTTGGAGTTGAAATCTTGTCTTAAGTTTTTTTCATGTCGTCAACTAATATATTTCACCTAATCTGTTTCCATGTATTCTCTTATGAGATTTCTTCTTTAGTAGTCTGTTTTCATGTTTTCGTCCTACAATTCTACGTCCCTTACATTTCTCAGTCTGACCTCCCATTAGGTGGTCTGCTTCTTATTCTACTGAGTACGGTGAGATCAGAAACGTGAATTATCTTCTGTTTCCACCCTTCCACTTATTAAAAAAAATTGCACTTTATTCAGCTGCTTTTACTGTATCTGTTTTTCTTACCTTTATGTTTTGCTCCTTAAGTGTTTAGTTGCATTTACATTGCTTGTTAGTAGCCTGATATAATTGTAACTGTTATTCTAAGCCTCTAAGTTTTGATTTAAGCACTTGGGCTTCAAACTGGTTATATTACATAAGGAAGGCTTGTGGTCTACACTCTTGTGGCAGCTTACTTCCTTCTAAGTTGGGAATTGCTGGTTGAAGACTTAGTGTCTGTTCTAAAAGTGTCTTGGTTCTGGTTTAAGCACTTGGGCTTTAGGCCAGTTATTTTACATTAAGGTCTGTGGTCTACACTGTTGTGGGAAAGTCTCTGACCACCTGAGCTGGGAATTTCTGGTTGAAGGCTTATTGTGCCTGTTATTCTAAGGGTCTTTGTTCTGGTTTAAGCTTAATTAACTGGAGTTGCTCTGTTTTTGGCATCCTTTGCCAGAGGTCCATAGTGTTTCTGCTTGAATCCAAGCCATCCAAAAGTAAGAACAGGAAATCAGCCTTATTTTGAGTTTGATTTGCACTTGTTCATCTGTATGTTAATGTTTTACTATATTTGTACCTTTGTGAATGTTTATATTGTTTGTGCCTGCTTATTACCTGTACTTGTTTTGCATTGAAATATTGCTTAGTTGGCATAGACTAGATCCAGGCTTGTTGAATCAAGCCCATTTTTCATAAACTTGAACTTGATCCAACCATTTTACATTAAGCAGGGCTCCCCTGCACCCTTATGGCAGAGTAGTGTGGATATACCCTTGTCTGAGCAGGGGATTGCTGAAGGAAGGATCACTGTGTGATTTCCTATTGGCAGACTAGTTTAAAACAGTTTTAATTTTGACACTAAGCCTAGCGCTTCCGTGTAGCTGCACACTGGACAATGGAGTTTAGTGGTGCCTTGTATAGACACACATGCTTAAATCTATTTTTCCCTAGCCACTGGTAGGTTTCCTGCTGCTCTGTGAGCAATGCAGCTGCACACTTCTGCACTTCAGGCAACTCAGCTGAGCACCGAGCAACATTGTCCCACTTTCTATCACTAATCTTCTGTAGGTTAAGTCCCCTTGTTAATCCCAGAGCAGTAGCTGCTGTGATTTGCCCTCAGAAATTAGTACTTGAGAATTATCTGCTACTACAGACAGTTTCCTAACATTTCTCCAGCCAGCCTGATTGACATGGGCATCCTGAGGTAATGTAGAAATTCCCTCCAAGTAGAGCTAGCAAGTACGACATAAATAAGGCATAAATCCAACAGCGTACAAAAAGAAAAGCCAGCACCAAGGACTCAAGGAAAACATCAATTTATTTCATCTTCATTCCAGACCGGTTTCGGCAACATGCCTTCCTCGGTGATGAAACATTCATTCCTCATAATCCTTTTATAGCATCCATATCCCTCATTATGATATCACTTCCTTAACAAAATAATCACACAAAAAATATATATACAAGAATTTGATATGTATCTCATAACCTTGTAATGAAATATATCTACATATTTCCCCTTTCTTGAATTTTTACCTTAAAATTCATAATTTGTCATTCAACCCTGGATGAAATAACGCTCCCAATTTAATCAATTTTCTTTATTTGTTAAAATGGAATGCCAACCCTGTTTTAATAATCTATTGCCCCTAACCTAATCAATAATGAATTTAAAACTAGCTGTTGAATGAATCTGACTGTGTCTATAAAGGGCATTTGTAAGTCTATTGTGACGTATGTCACTAAGATGTTCTGAAATAGGTTTCAACTGTCTAGAGGTCTGTCCTACATAAAAGGCAGAACATTGACAAGTCAACAAATATACCACCCAATCTTGACTACAGTTGCCAAAAAAATTGATATCAAACATTCACCAGTATTTTTACTACTAAAAACTGTAGTCTTAAACATATACTTACAGAAACTGCAATGGCCACACAAGTAAGATCCAATAAGTCTATCCCCTGTAATGGTCAGCTGTGGTCTATCTTGATAGCCTGTTGATATCCTTTTATAGTGGGCAAAATAAGATGTTAATGTTTTGCCCCTCCTAAAAGAAAACTGGCAACTGTCTGGCAAACATGAGCCCAGTTCCTCATTGGCTTTTAATATATTCCAATGTTTATTGATTACATATTTTTAATAAATTAATATTAGTGCCAAATGTCATAACAAACAGGATGGATTCAGATCCTGCCCTTTTTTTCTTTCAACAAATTTGATCTGTCACAGTTGGTAGCCCATACACTGGCCCGATGTACATCTGGTGTCCTATATCCCCTATTCAAAAACCTGGCCACAAGATCTTACTGGACTAACTGGAAATCACTGTCTGAAGAACAAATTATTCTTACCCTTAAGAATTGTGATTTTGGTATGTTATTGATAGTGTGCCTGGGATGAAGACTGGTTGCATAAATTAAGGTGTTATACTGTGGATATTTCCTATAAACTGAACTACTCAAAGTATCAAATTGGCGCAAAATCCTAACATCCAAAAAATTAATCTCTTTATTTTGATATGTGACATTGAATTCAATCCCCCACTGATTCTCATTTAGATATTCCAAAAATTCCATCAGATATTCAACACCCCCTCTCCAGATCATCCAACAATCATCCAAGAAATGCCTCCAAATATCTACTTCAGGAAGAAAAATGTTATGCATTTCATCATATATAATATGATCTTCTATCTGCATATATGTAGGCAAATGAAGCCCCCATAGCTGTCTCTTGTTGTTGCCAGTAACATTCTCCCTTGAAATAGAAGACTATCTTGGTCAAAATATGTTCAATCAGAACAGTGAGGAGGGTGTTGAATCCAGGCGGGTATAGATTAACTTTGTTCAACCAATAATCTAAAGCTTGTACTCCCAGCCAATGGGGGATACTAGTATAAAGTGATTTAACATTGTGTGCACATGAGACAGTTGGGTTCCAACTTTGATTCAGAAATAATGTTATGTAGAAATTGCCTCAAGTATACTGACAACCACTTGATCCTAAAGCAAATAAATACAGTATGTGAAAGATGCAACTATAACATGAAACTAGAATTGGTCTTCTCTCGTAACAATAAACATCAAACAGGTTGTCAGCACCTCTCCACTCACACAAGATAAGGTCAAGACACACAAACCCACATACGCAGAGGTACTCGCTAAGAGCCTACCAACAGACTAGAGACCTCTGAAGTGCAAACATACACATTGGTACATGAATAGAATCCACCACTACACAAGGCATGTCAGTGTCTTAACGATTAAGCCCCCAAGACAAAAGATTTCATACCCTAATGTCCTAGTTATGGGCAACTCACAGGGAGATGCACAAATGTCCTCACCAGATTGGACAAGAAGTTCATGGTCAGCTGACTGTCAGGTGCAAGGATCTGTCAAATCACACACTCAAGTCACTCTGCAACAATTACCATTATGATTCTGTCATAGTACATGTTGGAGTGAATAAGTTTGAGATGTGCCTCTCTGGACTATATGAAGAGAGATGTGACTGAACTCTCAGATTGTGTCCTAGACAGGTATGTCCCTAGCCCTAAGCCGCATTCTACCTTCATCTAAGATAATGCCACTATACAGGCAAAACATTGATTTCAATAATTGGCTTAGCTTCTGGTGTCACTCCTGGGGGATCCAGTATCTGACAGCCTGGGAAGACATGGTCTACAGACCATGCTGCTTTGCCAGAGATGGCCTTCACATATCCCCTCATGGCTTTTGGATACTGGCAAAGATGCTTGCCTCCACATAGTGCCTTTTTAGGCAATGTCAAAACAACAAACCTTCTGACATAAATCCACTAAAGACCAACTCAAGGTCATGTTGCTTAATGCTAGCAGCCTAAACAGTAAGCTGCACTCCCTGGAAGAACTCCTGTTTGAAGATGCTGACATCTGTGCAGTCACTGAGATGTGGTTCAAGGCTATAGAGAGCACCCCAGCTGTACAAGTCTACAACCTTTCATGCATTCAAACTTCAAAATGAACATGAAAGAACCAAAAGTGGAGGTGAATCCAACTTCATTAAATTCAAATACACCTTGAAACTGGTAAAGCAGTACAACTTTCTTTAGCTACTCAGGGTCCAAATAACTATAGTCCGAATGCCCTACCACATCATTGCTAGCTACAGGTCCCCCACTATGAAGCAGGAGAAGCACCCAGCCTACCTGGACTTGCTTGAGTTTATGCAGCCAAACACCTTGGTCATGGGAGATTTCAATTATCCATCCATCAACTGGGCTACTTATACTTGCACAAATATGATCTCTGAGAGTCCTCAATTTTAACTCAAATTCCCTGGAACAGTCTGTCTGTGCCCCCACATGGAGCTCAAATGTCCTAGACCTAGTGTTCACCAACATGGGGGGTCACTGCACTACTCCCTGTGTTGCCCTCCCTGTTAGTCAGACCATAAACCAATTTTGTTTGAAGTAAATATCAAATCTGACACTCCACAAGAGCGAAAAAGCTGAAACATTTCTCCAAAGCAACCTATAGCCTCCTCCTAAGTGATGGTATATAAAAACTTTCAAAGCCCCTGCTAACACAGCCACCAATGACTCCTATGCAGAAGAGTACACAAATGCTCTATATAAGCGCTTAAATGTATTGACCCAGCTGTATCTGACAGGACTAAAACCAAGTCCTCATGAAAAAATAAGCCACTCTGGTGGACTATGTTATATAACAAAAGAAACTGATATCTAAGAACAACAGGGAACTTGCTCAACAGAGGAATACCCTCCACAACTTGAACAAGCAAATCAAATATCTTGTAAAGTTCTCTAAAGCTAGTTATGAGAATAAATTAACATTCCTAGCTAAACACAACCATAAGGCATGCTTTAGTTGCATCTGAAACCTAAAAGGAAATGCCCAGCTGTGTGCTGAACTTGTATTGGACAGTATCAGTCACACAACCTGAGGAAATTGCCAACCCCACCAGCCATACCCCAAAACATTCCTGACACCAGTCCACTACTGAGTATCTCCAAAAACAAGTCATACAAGCACTCTCCAAGGCCAAAAAACAGCCTCTGGGAACAGATAACCTCTCTGGTTGCTTATTAAACAATCTAAAACCAGCCCTAGTGAAACCACTTGGCAACCTCTCTAACCATAGCCTGAGCACTGGTTTTGTTCCAGGAGAGTAGAGAATAGCAACAGTAATCCCCTTGCACAAAGGGGGTTCATCAATTGACCCAGGAAACTATTGAGCCTTACCTGAAAGGCCATGGAAAGAATCATAATGGGCAAAATAAAATAAATAAAATTCAAAGGGGGTATATTCTAGGGTGACTGTTGCCCTTGTTCTCCTTGCCATTAACCTGCTTAATAGCCTAGGCCATGGCTACAATTTGGTTTCTAGAAAACAATCTAATGACTTCCCATCTTCTTTTTGTCGATGATTTAAAACTGTATAGCTCATCAGATGAGGAACTGAAAGCACAGCTGCAGGTTGCCAAAACTTTTTCAGATATTGGAATGTCATTTGGTCTTGATAAATGTGCAAAAGCAACCTTTAAAAAAGGAAAATTGCAGCACCAGGAAAACATCAGTTTGGAACAAGAATGTGATATAAAAGCACTAGAGCAAGAGGGGGTGTATAAATACTTGGGAATTGATGAAGGATCAGCAGTAAAACATGAACAAATGCGAATAAAACTCAGTAAGGAATACTTTAGAAGACTTAAATTAATCCTGAAAACAGCATTGACACCTAGGAACAAGATCCAAGCTATAAACCAATTTGCTCTTCCTGTCCTAACTTATAGTTTTGGAGTGACTGACTGGCCCCAAAAAGTGTTGGATAGGAAAACAAGAAGGATGCTTCATGCTCACCAAATGATTTATAAAAATCAGTGTATACCAAGATTATATATTCCCTGTTCTGAAGGAGGAATGGGCCTCCTTGAAATTGATGACATGTATAGATCTGCAATCATGGGACTCAACACATCTATTGACCTCACAAAATCCAAATGTGGTGAAAGTTTTGAAACCTGAGGAGAATAAATCTAAGATAACATCTCTGCTTAATTTAGCAGAAGCATATCAACATCAAGCCGGAATGGAAATCAAACCAGAAGTGGATAAAAACCAGGCAGCAACTGAATGTGCTAAAAAAGAAAAAGAATATAAGGTGAAGGATCAGATGAGAAGGCAAGAAATGTGGAAAAAAACATAAATATAGTTGCAAGTATAAAAAACGTTTGGAAGAGCCTCATGTTGATCAAGAACAAATTCAGGAATGGTTAAGGAGAGGAGAATTTGCATCAAGAAATGAAAGGTTAATATTGGCAGCCCACGATAGTGGGCTGCATACACACTGGTTTACTAAGTCCATTGAACATGTGGGAGAAACCGATATATGTAGGTTTTGTGGAACAGAGTTGGAAACAGTTACCTTATTGCTGGTTGCGATGCTCAGACTGCATCAAGGGACTGTATACTGAAAGGCATAATAATGTGGTGAGATTGTTACACTGGAGATTGTGCAAATATGGTATCAAAGTAGCTGAAAAACATTGGAAACATGAGCCACAGAGAATCATAGAAAATTATGTTTACATCACATGGGATCACCCAATACCAACAGTTCAAAAGATAGATGCTAGAAAACTGGACATAGTGATCCAAGAAAAGAAGACAAAAGTAGCATTGATCATTGAAATTGCCACACCTAGTGACTATAGTGTCTTGCGTACAGAGATACACAAATTCATAAAATACCTTGATCTGCAGGCAGAAACTAGAGCCATGTGGAAGAAAGATACCCAGACAGTTCCAATAGTAGTAGGAGCAATTGATCTTATAAAAAAGAATTTACAATCCTATTTAGATGCGTTACCACTTCATGTAACACCATATGAATTGCAGAAGGAGTCATTGCTGGGCACATTGTGGGTACTGCGAAAAGCACTTCTGGTTAACATCAAAGAGTGAAATACTAATTTTATGAGCATTAATCGTACTTGGGAATGGGGTCCATTCCCATCATGGTATTAAAAACCCAAAAGACTTGGAAAAATCAAAAAAGGCAAAATAAACAATTTATTGATGACCCAAAAAAGTGTTATAGAGAATTGAGAAATAAGGTAAAAGGAAAGACTGCCAAAAAAAGAGGAAGTAGATACATTTTGGAAAAGTATCTATGAAGATCCTGTGGAACAAAGATGCTAAATGGATAGAAGTAAAAGAAAGATTAGGGAGTTTAAAGTTACAGGATATGAGATGGGATGAAATAACAGCCAGAAAGATTGAAACAAAGTTGAGAACCTCTAACTGGAAAACTCCAGGCCCAGATGCAGTACCTAACTTTTGGCTTAAAGTATTAACTTCTTTGCATGAGGATTTAACCATGAGTAAGAACTATTTATATGCGCACCCCAAACACACATCCCACTGGTTAACAATAGGAAAAACAATGCTCTTTCTTGAGTGAACCTGCAAGCTACCCTAAAAATTATAGATCAATAACTTGTCTTCCAATGATGTATAACCTATACACATGAATTGATACTGACAGTGTTTGTCATCATCCCACATTCATGGATAAGAGTACTTAATATATGATACACCCTACACTGACTAAATTACAGTAACTATGAAACAGTGGCAGACCACTTGGCAATTAAGCCATGATAAAGGTCAGATTATTATCCCAGGGATAAAAATTCAAAGTGGGTTATTCCAGGATGACTTTGTCACCATTGCTATTCTGCCTTGCAATTAATCCATTAAGCTGTTAACTTAGACCATGACTACAATTTGGCTCCTAGAAAACAATCTAATGACTTCTCATCATCTTTGTCGATTTAAAAATTATAGCTCATCAGATGAGGAACTGAAAGCACAGCTGCAGGTTGTCAGAACTTTTTCAGCTATTGGAATGTCATTTGGTTTTGATAAATGTGCAACCTTTAAAAAAGGAAAACTGCAGCACAAGGAAAACATCTGCAGCACCAGGAAAACATCTGTTTGGGACAAGAATGTGATATAAAAGAACTTGAGCAAGAGGGAGTGCATAAATACTTGGGAATTGATGAAGGATCAGCAGTAAAACATGAACAAATGCGAATAAAACTCGGGAGTACTTTAGAAGTCTTAAATTAATCCTGAAAATAACATTGACATCTAGGAACAAGATCCAAGTTATAAATCAGTTTGCTCTTCCTGTCCTAACATAGTTTTGGAGTGATTGACTGGCCCCAAAAAGTCTTGAATAGACTGGATATTAAAACAAGAAGGATGCTTCATGCTTACCAAATGATTTATAAAAATCAGTGTATACCAAGATTATGTATTCCCTGTTCCAAAGGAGGGATGTGACTCCTTGAAATTGATTATGTGTATAGATCTCTAATCATGGGACTTCACACATTTACTGACCTAAAGATCCAAATGTAGTGAAAGTTTTGAAACATAAGGAGAATAAATCTAAGATGACGTCTCTGCTTAATTTAGCAGAAGCATATCGACATCAAGCAAGAATGGAAATCAAACCAGATGTAGAGTCAGTACGGGTCACATTGCAGGTGCTGAGAAGAGCACTTTTGGCTGACCGAGTGAAACAATACTAATTTCATGAACTTTAATCTTACTTTGACTTAGGAATGGGGTCCATTCCTATCATGGTATTAGAAACCCAAAGGACGTGGAGAAATTAAAAATGGCAGAGACCTTGTCAACAAGGACACAGGTGGCCTTCAAACTCTTGACCTAATCCAGTTTTGTTTTGTTTTGCTTTGACTTGTTAAACCTGGTGGACGGCTTTGAGAATGTCACCAAAGCCCTGGAAGAGAGTAAAGCAGTACATATTGCCTATCTTGATTTAGCCAGGCTTTGGACACAATGCCACACTTTGGGATCATTGAGAAACACTCCCAGCTGGGGATTAACCCATACATCAATAGATGCATAGCCAACTGGCTCACTGAATCTACACTGCCAAAGTTGGGGAGTCCACCTCCACCAGTAGACCAGTTACCAGTGGAGTGCCAACAGGGATCTGTGCTGAGTCTTCTAATGTTTGGAATCTATTTCCCTGAGGTCCAGGCAGATGTAGATGGCCCGTGGCTTGCCAAGTTTGGAGATGATTGCAAACTGGGCACAGTCATTGAGTCCTCCTACAAGGTAAACATATTATAGAGGGGGCTGACTCAGAAAAATGAATGGTGACAGTCATGGACTAAAAATGTAAAAAAAAAAAAAAAAAAAAAATGCCTCATTATCCCCTTTGGTGAAGTATTCCCTGATAATTATGATATAGATGGTACCCATCTAAGCTCAAACCAAATGGTGCGAGACTTGGGAACACTGGTGGCAATCTAAACTTCGATCATCATGTATCCGTAGTGGTAAGGAAAGCCTTCTACATTGCATCTCATAAATGAGGGCATCACATCCAAGACTAAGGAGGTTATAACACCACTGTACTCTACCCTTATCAGAACACATGGAGTACAATGCTCCCTTCTGTATGTACGTCACCAGACACCTGCAGCAACTAGAGACAGCAGCTGTCTCTAAGAGCATCCAAGGCCTCCTAAACATGACTTGCATGAAAAGACTGAAATCCCTGTCACTGTACTCTCTCTCGTATACAGGCTGTTGAGAGGTGACCTGTGACTGACCTACAGATCAGTCTCTGACTCTGCCCTAATGGAAATGCTGCACATCCACAAATCAAATGGGACAAGAGTCAAATGCTCCAGGAATCACAACCTAGCCTCTGACCTTAACAGGACATGCTGAAAAGACAGATCTATCTCGCAGAGATTACCACTCCTTAGGAATAAGATCTGACTTCACGTGACTCAGAGCTCCTCAATGTCCCTATTTAAGTGCAGCCTTGACAGATGGATGGTTCACAATAAATCCACCCCAGAATTGGCACCTATGTTCTGATGGTCAGGGGTGGTCGGGTAGTCAGTGCTGATAACATCTCCAACAATGACCTCCTAACTAAGGTCATTAGGCTACACAGGTTTTTACACCATTAGGTTTGTAGAGGCCCTAGGGCCATTGATTCTTCTGGCACTCTTCTTCTATTTGCTGCCTTTGTAGCTACTCCTGTGAAGCTTTGGTGATGGATGATTTCTCCCACCTGAGCCATGAACCCCGAAAGTTATAAGGAAACAAATGCTTATTAAACTAATGAAAAAGTATTAAACCTAGGGTTTGAAATAGTTTGCTAAATGTCATTATTTCATACAAATGCTACTGTATAAAATGGCATTGAGCAAAATTAGTGTTTCCTCCTCCACCAATTGCAGGATTTGTGTTCTGTGCTTGCTCGGGCACTCCTTGCAGGATTTGTGCTCAGTGCTTGCTCTGGCTTTCTTTGCAGGATTTGTGCTCAGTGCTTGCTTAGGCACTCCTTGCAGGATTTGTGTTCTGTGCTTGCTCGGTCACTCCTTGCAGGATTTGTGCTCAGTGCTTGCTCTGGCTTTCCTTGCAGGATTTGTGCTCAGTGCTTGCTCTGGCTTTCCTTGCAGGATTTGTGCTCAGTGCTTGCTTGGGCACTCCTTGCAGGATTTGTGCGCAGTGCTTGCTTGGGCACTCCCTGCAGGATTTGTGCGCAGTGCTTGCTTGGGCACTCCCTGCAGGATTTGTGCGCAGTGCTTGCTTGGGCACTCCCTGCAGGATTTGTGCGCAGTGCTTGCTTGGGCACTCCCTGCAGGATTTGTGCGCAGTGCTTGCTTGGGCACTCCCTGCAGGATTTGAGTGCAGTGCTTGCTTGGGCACTCCCTGCAGGATTTGAGCACAGTGCTTGCTTGGGCACTCCCTGCAGGATTTGAGCGCAGTGCTTGCTTGGGCACTCCCTGCAGGATTTGTGCGCAGTGCTTGCTTGGGCACTCCCTGCAGGATTTGTGCGCAGTGCTTGCTTGGGCACTCCCTGCGGGATTTGTGTGCTGGGCTTGCTTGGGCACTCCTTGCAGGATTTGTGCGCCGGGCTTGCTTGGGCACTCCTTGCAGGATTTGTGCTCTTTTCACTGCTCATTTGCAAGATCACTGTGCCAAGTTTCTTCAAAGCTAGAGAAATGTGTGACAGTGTGTGTGAAAACCATGATTTGTACAAGTAGCATTCAGACTGAGTCACTTTATATGTGTATAATATATTAGTATTTTACCAGCTTGAGGGTAGGTGACCTTTAAAAAGAGGTTGCTGATATTCGTGTCATTTCTTTGTCATTATAATGAGTAGCTCACCAGGCTGCTCAGCAGCAGAAGTTGAAAGGAAATGATTTGAGCTAGTTAATGAAAGATGATCATTAAATATCTAGGAGCACCAAGTGTATGGATGTATGACTGTCTTTTCACCAAATTTTCTTCAGCAAGTAATTATTTGCTTTTATGACGCACACATTTTTGTTCATTATATTTGTGGGCAGGATTAGTTTCACTGTTAATACTAGCTCATATAACTAGATTGCAAGTGATCTGGTTTCTGATTACTGTTTATAACTGCATTAGTTGTAGAGACCATAAAGCTATCGGATTCATTTTATTGTGATCCTAACTGCATACAGTTTAGGAATAAAAGTCCATTTAATTTAAAATTAAAATAGGACTAAAGTACACTTAAGGGAAAATGAGTGTACCAAAAGTGGACACGAGATGCATAGCTAATTAAAAGAAACGATCAGTTGTGATAGGAATAAAGAGGTGCTCTCTAACTTTTTCTTAGCCTTATTCTCTACATATGGGCTATGCCACCTTCCCTGATGCATGCTAGCCTACAATTTATAACGGGTAAAAAAAAAACGAACTCCCCAGTACATAGAAGTTGCCGCCTTTGTCCCGCTGAGGGCTCCTTTTGTATATATGCAGACAGCACTGAGTAAATCCATTGCTAATCAGCTTATTGGGGTAAGTCTGGAAAACTGAAGGTTTGATACCTTATAGGGAGATGTTGAAGGAATGACTAAGTTGGAAAATAAGTAAACACGGTCTACAGAAACTAATATAAAGACATGTTGGAGGAAAGGTAGAGGAAATGAGTGCGTGGCGATAATGAGTCCAGGGAAAGGACAACTGTATCCCATATGGCAGATTCCTTGCCCATAGGTTTCATGGGTTCATAGGCTGATACCAGGTTATTGGCCCCGTAGACCCTTATAAGCCTAGCCAAGAATTTCACCCATGTTCCCATCGCCAGCACCTGTTTCCCCTGTCCAGCAGGGACCAGGTGGGATCCCAGGGGTGTATTTTCTGTTTCCCATTCAGTCGTCCAGGCTCCTCTTAGAGGGCTAGGGAGGTACTCTGCTTGACAAGGAGGAGGAGTCTATCCCTCACTTTATATTCTTTCTGTTCTCGGACTACACATATAGGTAGAATGTGAAAACATGAATTAGTGATAGTGATACAAGCAGCTGCTGATATACATTTTAATCGCAGTTGCAGCAAGACCCCGCATTTGCTTTGGACTGAATATTTAGTTTTTGGTCTTCAGTAAATCTGTGAACTGTTGCCTTCTGTAGGATGTCCTGTGTAGAAGGCAATCATAACACCCTCTCATTGAATGAGCCATGATCTGAACTGATAGTCACTAGCACGGTCATAACTAACATAAAACTGGCTAATGATTTAGTGATGGTTGGTTTTTCATACTATTTTGCCAGCTTAGCTGGGTAAAGGAAATTACTGGGCAGTGTTCTGGGAATCTTTGGTCTTGTCAGTATAAATTCACCATTATTTCCATGGATATGGACAGTTCAGAATTCTCCTGTCACTTGTAATATCTGAATATTTGTCAACCTATTGTGTTAACCACATAGACACTGCAGATGTGCTTCTGTCCTCTGAGGTGTTTATTTACACTGCTATTATCTAATGAATGAATGTCTCATGCAGCTGCTCTTGGTATAAATTAGCTTTCAAAGTTCTGCACTCCATTGCTACAGTCTGTTTTAGTTATAAAAATCTCTCTTCACCTGTAGCTTTTTCTCTGTAGAAACATGCACTGTCCTTCAATGATAATTTAAAATTAACCTGAACTCTGTCAGACTTGTCATTTTTTATTTTAAAATACTCTGGTCCTAATTCCAAAATGCTTTCTGTCAATGTAATTGATTCCAGTGCAAGTCTGCTGAGATTCTGAAATACTTGCTCTTGGTGTGTGTGTGACTTGTGTAAAGCCTAAATAGAAACAGTCTGGGCCGGATTCCAAAAGAATTGCACTGACAATATGTCTTGGATTAAGTAATTTACACTGACAACATTTTTTGAACTATGGCCCTTTATGTACACATTCATTCCTCACTAATGATTAGCTTTAATTGCACCTTGTTTTTCATGCAATCTTCCAACTAGGTTTTCTCTGGATATCCAGTATTCCTTTTGGAACTATTGTTACAGTACTCATATTTCTTGAGATGCATCTTAAGGAACCCTATCTCTGTAACTCATAATGGTCACAGATTTCATGATTTTTTTATTTTTAAAACTGTACTGGTTGTGAAACTTTGATACTCTTATCAGAAGCTTTTAAACCAAGTCTACTTGAAATTCTGGACCATAAACTACTGAGCGACTTCAAAAGATCCTCTCAGGAGGGGAATCCTCAAGTTCTTACAATTCAGTCTTGTTTTTATTTCATGGGAAAGGTCCCATGGGATGGGAAGGGATTTGTCCTTTAAAGAGATCAATTTCCCATCTTACTGAAGAATTCTGAAAGAAACAGCAGAATTATGCTATTCTGAGACTTAATCAGAAACGAAGATTTTAGCCCTGTTTTTTTTTATTAATTTTTTTAGCTGCATTGTTTTTTTTTTCCCTGCAAGTATAAACTTGTTTCTAGCTGTTAAAATTATCAGGGCCTGTTTTTCTTTTTTTCTGAGCAGCAATAAGCTTTTCCTCAATGAGAAACAATGTTATGGGTGACTGGCATGTTTTCCAACAGGGCTAGAGTGCAGAACTGCTCCTGCTTTGACATAGGTTTGTATTTTTATGTGTACTACACAAGATTAGCATGTAGTTATCGCTATTTGATCAGTTGGCCTGCTGACCCTTTTCAGCCAAGACCTTTCTATGGAGAGCAACAAGTTTTGATGGGACTTGGACGTCCTTTGAAGTAAAGGAAAGATTGTATATATAGTGAAGTACTTTGACTATGGAGTGTTTTGCCATCTTTAGGAAGGTTGAGTGTAGTGTAATGAATTTTAAAGAAACTCCACGTTGGAAATCAATTTTTTTGCACAGTATTTAATGCATTGAAATAATTCTAGGTGCTTCTAAAATGTTAATGTTTTTTCACAAAATGGCTGACATATAGGACCTGATGCATTAAAATGCTCTTGCTTGTGCTTACTTCTTCCCTTCACAGAAGTCTTATTTCAAGTGCCCTTTTATGTGAATCATGTTAGACATAAGGAAGTGATGCTGTCTTCCTAGTCCATTGAGATTCAGTGGCAGCAGTGTGAGTCACTGGCATCTTTTACCCTCTTGTGGCAGTAGTAGTGCTTGCATTTTATTCCTAAATGACTGTCGTATACATTTCTCTTAGAACCTGTTTTAAGTCATTTAGAGCAGTTTTAAAACTCCAGCCAAAGACCACAACTACATTCTAGGCTTTTGTACGGATTATTTTGTAGTCCTAAACTATGAGCACTGGCAGAACCCCCAAGGTATCAAACCTAGCACTGCAATCCAGGAGCTGTTAACACATGAAAGAGCTTGTTCTGCCACTCTCAAACATCTGCAGCAGTAGGAAGATTTTTTTTTCTTATTCTGAATGTTGGAAACACGTACTTACTGTTTTGCTCTTGTTTATTTTACAAACACAGTGCAACAAATTGTAACTATCTGTTCTTAAATTTTAGTTTTTTTTTTATATTGAAGCACAAATGATTTCATAAATTACATTTTTCCAATTCTGTTAAGCCCTTGATTTCTTCTATAGCAGCAAACTAACACATCAAGACTGTAATCCTTTACCATGACAAATCAGTAATTGTGTCTGACTAACACTACCTTCTATAAACTTTCGGAGTTAACTGATCACATTTTGTATCGTGAGAAAGTGCTATTTTCTTTTCATAGGTTTGTCGCCTAAAGTGAGACACTTTCATTTCATGATGGCAAGGTTTGTCCTGCACAATCTAAAGTTTTAGTAAGAATTAATTTCATCTTGTGTCATGCCTACAAGGCAATCTCAGACCCTGCTCTACTAGAGATGCTCCATATACGCAAGTCTAATTCCTTGCACATTACCCGTTTGAAAGGCTTAAATCTAATATGTGACATTAACAAAATCTGCTGGAGACAGGTTTGTTTCCCACCAGAGGCTGCTGGAGACAGGTTTGTTTCCCACCAGAGGCTGCCTTGTGTGACTTCCCATACATGTCAAATTGCGTTGCTGAAACCTCTTCAAGCGCAAACGTGATGAGTGGATGGGAAACCACAAATTTGTCCCAGGGGTTGTACCTGTGTCCCTCATTAACTGGGTGATGTGCTGATTGCGGTTTCTTTTCTAGGGATAAACTCTTGCTAGGCTTGTAAGGGCCCCAGGGCCATTAGCCTAGTAATCTGCTATGATCCTATTACTGAAATGAAGACTCCGATTATTTTGCATGATATTAAGGTAACATGAATGCAGTATCAAAGCTTTCTGTGACACTGATTTTATATATATATATATATATATATATATATATATATATATATATATATATAATTTCTTTTGCATATATAGAGAAATATGTCTACGTGGATGTACCTTCCGGTACCCTTCCAGACGATCTAAGTGACCATTCACTAACCTACATTATTAGACATAAAACAAACCTAACTCTTCCTAACACTGTCCTAACATTACATTCAAAAAAGCAATTTAACTCGGAACTCTTTCTAGCAGAACTAAAACAATGTAGTTGGTTTCCACTACAGCATCTTCCCCTTAACGAAGCAGTAGAATACTTCAATTCCACATTCCTAGCCATTCTAGACCATCATGCACCTTTACGAACTATTAGAATCTAAGCTAAACCAGCCCCCTGGCTCACCAATGACACTAGGCAAAAAATCACTCAAACAAATCCTGGGCAAAATGGCGCACTACTAGGAATCTGACTGACCTCCAAACCTTCAGAGAACTTAGAAACGGTACAAAAAAGCCATTCTGACAGACAAAAAACTATTTTCTCTTATCTCAACAAACAACCCAAACAATTCTGGACTAGCATTAACGATCTTCTTTCCCCAGGCCAATCTATCACCCCCAACCCACTAGGCTCCAACCCTGAAAATCCCTCACAAACAGCTAATGCCTTCAACTCTTTCTTCACAAATGCTATCCAAACTCTAGCTAGTCACCTATCCCCCAATACTGCAAACCTGCTTACATCTCCTGCTACTCTACCTCCTTTTCATTTTGAACCAATTCCTACCTCCTTTATCCTCTCACTCCTCCTCAAACTAAAACCTACCACCCCTTCTGCAGACAAACTCCCTGCTGAGTTCCTTCAAACAGGTGCCAAAGCTATCGCCTATCCCATCTCTATACTCTTAAACAGATCTATAAAAGGAATTGTTCCTTCCATCTGGAAAATATCTCATATTATTCCACTCCACAAAGGTGGGAACTCCAATGACTTCTCTAACTACCGTCCTATAGCACTCTTATCCCCTCTTGCAAAAATATTGGAAAAATGCATACATAAACAACTACTAAACCACCTTCTCCAAAACAACCTACTTGCTACTTATCATGGATTTAGACCTTCCCACAGCACCTCCACTGCATTGCTCTCCTTTACTAATTCTATCATCTGCAGTCTTCATTGACTTATCTAAAGCTTTCAACATGGTTAATCACCAACTACTTCTGCATATTCTTACTTCTCTCTCACTTGATCCTCCCTCCATAACTTGGTTCACATCTTACTTAGAGAACCGACAACAACAGGCAGTTCTCTGGAAAAATTCACTATCTGATCACCTTCCTATCTCTGTAGGGGTTCCTCAAGGCTCTATCCTAGGCCCCCTTCTATTTTCTATCTTTATTAATGACCTGCAAACAGCTATCCCAAACACTTCCTGCATTCGATATGCAGACGACTCCACTATAATCTGTACAGCCACCTCTCAAACCGAACTCTAGTCTATTACCCAAAAAGCTTTTAAAACTGTAGAACAATAGTTCTCTCAATGGTGCCTGCTCCTCAACCCTAAGAAACTAAACTGCTACTCTTCTCACCAATCCCAAAGTCCACCCCTCTTCACTTCACTCTTACTTCCAATAACGGTACTGTTATCTCTCCTGATTTTACCACTAAGCTATTAGGAATAACTATAGACAACAATCTCAACTTTGATTCTCACATCAACAATACAATAAGATCAGTTAACAAAAAAATAGGATCACTATATAGAATCAAACCCTTTCTCACTCCACTAGCAAGGACCACAATAGCTAGAACCTACCTAATCTCTACTCTATGCTTCACCCGTATTCACCAATCCCTCTAAAAATAACCTCAATAAACTAATAACATCCTATAATAATAATGCTAGATTTGCTACAGGATCTACTTTCAGAACCCATCACTGCCTGAACCTAAAACAACTAGGATAGCTTGAACTTCCCAACCACCTCAAACTCCAACAGCTTACAGTAGTGCAAAAGACCCTTTACCAACCTAGCAAAACCCCAATATTTTCCAGTCTCATTACCCCTTACAATAACCTGAAACACCTGTGCTCTTCAAACAAACTTCTGATCCATACTACTAAAACTAACAATTTAGCAGGAGTTTGCTTGTTCTCCAATGCTGTTGGAAAAATATGGAATAAGTTACCCTCTGAGATTACATCTCTCATTTCACTCCCACTGTTTAAAAGGAATCTAAAACTGTATCTCAAACACTGGCTATGCTCTTGTACTAACCCTCTCTCCTTTCTTTTTTTCTTAATTCTTTCTCTTCTCTTTTCTTCTCTCCCTATATCTCTAATACCTTTCCCTTCACACCTCAATGCATTTTTATCAATTTATGTTAAATTTCATTGTAATTACTATGTATGATTTCAGTCTATACATTGTATTATGTAGTATTTGCTCTCTCACACACACACACAAAAACCTTACAATATTTGTTTTGCTACTTCTTTTATAATCCTTGTAATAAATACTGGAGCTTTTCTCCCCGGGCCTCTACTGAAAATGGACATATATCCAGCTAGACTAGCCCGGTCAACAAATGTAAAATAAAATGTAATATACAAATTACACACACAGAGCATTGTGTGATAGTTCCAGCTATTGGGAAGAGTAAAAATGACCCGAAAGGTATAAAAGTTTGTCTGTAGCAGTGTTAACAGATAGTTATAAATGTTATGTTTATAGGAATGCTGCAAATAGCTCATTTTAAATAAAGTTGTGAATTTATGGAGTAGTGTTGCTATCTCTCATTTTTTTAAGCATATAAATATACCTGGCTGCATTGGTGATAGTAGATTTATTTAATGCACTAGTGAATGTAGTCTAAAAAGGTCTGAATACAATCCCAAAGACCAACTGAAGTAGTTCTAACCCTTCGTGGAAGAGGACATGATGTTCAGTAAAGCAGCTTTAAGGAGGGGGAATTGACCATAGTGAAGGAACGCATGGAAGGAGAAACTGAAATTTAATTTCAGTGGTGGAATGTAGAGAGAAGAACCATAGACGGTTTCCCAGCAGCATAAACTGAGTTAAAGGCACTTGCTGTGCTTTTGGCTACATCACAAGCCTTTGTTTTGCTGTGATAATAGTAAGCCACATTTCATACAAGCCTGGTGGTGTCAGCAACTTTATATATCTATACATATAGATGATATCTGTGTGTATGTGTGCGTGCAGGGCAGCTGGTGGAATGATCATCTAAATGGACAACAAAAATATTGACTTTTAAATGTCGATGAAAACACTTGCATATTCTGCTTATGCTCCAGGGATTATCCTAGAATAGAGAGAACCAAAATAAAAGGGCTTTTGCAGGGAGCAAGCCCCCTCCCCAAGCTCCCCACACACCCTGTCAATTATATATACTAACTTGGAGATTGCACAATCCCTGGGGATTGTTCATCTTGCACACCTGTTGGTCAAACTGTGTCGAACAAGCCGAAGATGACATATCTGGTCTATCTGTCATTCAAATATATATATATATCTATATATATCTAGTGTGTGTCTGTGTGTGCATGTATGTATATACATGTATAGATATATAGAGCTATATATATATATATATATATATATATATATATATATATATATAGATATAGAGAGAGCTATATATATATATATATATATATATATATATATATATATATATCTATATATGTAGTGTACAATACATATATGCAATTATATATTGCATATGGTGGATTCAGTAAGTAAAAGCACCCAAAACTAATGTAGGAAATTTGATCCAAACATTGAGAATATATGAAAACTGGTTCTAACTATTTGAATTGAACTAAAATGGAGCACATTTCCCAGCGAGACTAGCTTCATCACAGGTGTTTGCTGGATGTTGTAATGTTATGCCTCGCTCAACCAGCACAGCCCTCCCCCCATCTCTTACATTGAAGAGCAAAAAAAAAACACGTTCCTTCTACTGGCACACCCTTCGAGTGGCCAGATGTGCACACAGTCATTTTACAGACTGTAGCAAACTCCTTGCTGCAATGTAACAAGCAGTTGCTACAGTTTAGATCACACGCAGAGCACTACAGCACTCAGATTTGACAACAAATGTAATATTTTAAGCCAGTATTACATTAGAGATTGGGATTGGCTGATTATACCCTCCCAACACTTTGGCTCAGGGCATTTGTCCCTCTCAACCCACCCCCAGCTACTCTACTTGGTTATGCTCCATTGGGCATCAATAGTAGGTTTTGGTAAGACTACCTAACTACTAGTTTATTTTGGTAAGGTTGTGTGTGTGAAAACAAAACAAAGCAGTGCTGAGTTAGGTAAAAAACTCCAAGTACAGACATTTGGTAATGTGAATTTACTAGTAGTTGTATAGGGAGATACAAAAGTAAGCATAAAAGCATTGTGCAGAAACCAGTAAGAAAGTGTATAACCTGGGAAACAGCTGTACTAATTATAATGCACTGTTTTTTTTTTTTTTGCAAAGTAGTTTGTTGCTGGAATTGCTGAAGGCTTGCAAAATGCACTGTTGAATTTAAGGTGCATTCATAAAAACACTATTGAGAAGTCCTGACATAGTACAAACCTTATGACTTGTATTTTGGGAAAACTCACCCAAATAGATGTTCGCTATTATAATAATTAATCCAAAGCTTGTAGCTTCAATGTGTTCCGAACTTAACCTGATGAAACTGTTAAATCTTGACTAGTTGCAAGTCAAGAGTATGGCATGCTGAAACTGTGTAGCCATGACTCATTTCTACATTTGTGAATTATGTCTTTGAAACAAATTTTACTGTATTTTAGCAACATATTTTTTTCCAGGAAAACATTAATGGCTTTTTTTTTTAATGGTTCCCAAAAGGCCCTTCTTAGTGGTGGTGTATTTTTGGGGAATGCTGACAAAATTGTTGTACAATACTTGAAACTAAAGTTGTGCTAGAAAGTTAATTCTTTCAAATATCTACTATTACTCCACTTGAAATGTTTCCTCTAAATTAGACCCCATGTTAGCAAAGGGGATTGAAATGTATGCCGCAGAAAAAAAATTGTGTGGAGAGACGTGGTGATTTTACAAGTTGCTGGCACTGAACAATAAAAGACAAAAATAAAAATAAGGATTGTGCTGGAAAAATTGTGTGGAGAGACGTGGTGATTTTACAAGTTGCTGGCACTGAACAATAAAAGACAAAAATAAAAATAAGGATTGTGCTGGAAATATAGTAGTAATCATGGAAGAGAAAATGATTTGGGGAGCTAATAAGCCGTGCTCTATTAAAAGGCATTGGAATGGATCCTAAGCTAAAGTGCTAATGACTAGTGGTATCTGACTGCATATAGTACTGAGGTACAACAACACTGAGATGCAGTCTGGTGACAAGGAAATGCCAGGTATGATTGTAAATGTTGAGTAATATTATTGCTAAGCAACAGATTACAGGGGAGGGAACATATGAAGCTGTTTAGGTCCTTTTTGCAGGTATGCAGGAGGCCAGATGGCTACATTACAAAAATGTAGCGGTTTACCAGGAAATAGGCAGTTGCAGCAGATAAAATCAAACAGTCAAACAATGAATAACAATGTGAACTGGTGTTTTCATGAAGCATTATTATGTAGAATCATGAGGTTATTTTGCAGTCATGTCTTCTGGCTGTGTAAAATGAGACCTCAAAATATCCACGAAAGGAACGTGTTTCTGCAAGTTTGTACAAGGTGACTTTATCCCATGCTTTGAATACTCTCTCCTATGACCTCTATATATTCTTTTATTGTAGGCATTATAGTTGTTACTTTGTTCTACAGATCTGCAAAATGCTCTGTCTCTTCTGATAGTGGTTATTCCCCCCCCCCCATGTTTCTTTTTGGATGTCTATGCTGAGCTGAAATGGTGCAAATCTTGAGGATGTTTTTGATGTTCCCCACACAGCAGAGAAGACCTAGAAGTAGCTGCTTCCAGCTTAATTTCATGTACTGTTGTCTCTCACTGGGCCTTCTTGAAGTTGCCATGGCACATCTGGAGCTCATCCAAGTAGGCACTACTTTCATCGGTGTTCAGACATGAAGTGGAGGTCATAGCGTCTTCTCCTATAAATGCACTCCCAGGCCTTTCCCTTCCTTTTACTCATCCGTAAAGGTAACTCAGAAAGTTTTATCATCAGGGTACTAGTTGTTTCCAGTTTACTTCTTTGGTAGCTGTCATTCTTTATCCGTGGGCAGTCCTGTTTCTTTTCCAGTCTGGCTTTTTACTTTGGTGTAGCATTGTGGAGCTTAATATTCTGTTTAAGTTCCCCTTTAACCTTTTCAGTATGAGATTTGCACAGCTCAACCTCACTAACATTTACTATTTTAATAACTGGAATGTTTTTGTCAAGACTATCAGGTTTGTCTAACCCCTACTGAAGCTGTGAATTTCAGATACAATATCTTGTAGATCTCCCATCCATACACATCTTCCATGACTCTCTGAATTGGGTAAGGTCTTGGCCAGTTATTACATCATGTGATAAGTTGGGCAGTAGATCTACTGGTTATACAAATTTCTTACTGGCTGTACAACTTTCCATAGAGTTTTAATTATTGGTTTAGGCTGCCTTCTTTGTCTTCATGTAAATGTATTCCAGTATTATCAGGTTTTGTGTTCACATAATATTCCAGTGTTAGCTAAAGCATTCATGTTCCTTGAGTTCATAAATACTTGCATCTTTTTCACTTCCACTGTTATGACATTAAGTTTAGAAAAAGCATAGAGATACCCTTGAGACTTGTTCTTCATTTATGCCCAACAGCTTTAGAGCTGGCCTAATGAAACTATCTAGTTACTTATTTTAACTTAAATCTTTAGAATAAAGGAGAGAATTCTGCACATGGTACACATGTATGGGTAACTAATCTATTAAATACAACCAAGTACTTCAGACAGAGTTTGCTTCCTTTATGCCAGACAAACAGGAGTGACCTGTATCTATACAGACATGTTTGACGGTTGGCCTAGGTGACCTGTATCTATACGGACATGTATGACAGTTGGCCTAGGTGACCTGTATCTATACGGACATGTCTGATGGTTGGCCCAGCTGTATTGCTATTTGCTTTGATCATCCTAGTAAGGTCAGGAATGTGTCTGCTCAGAGCTGTTAGACACAGGTGTGAACAGTTGTCCAAGTTCTAGTCAGAATATGCAGTCTATAAGCAGGCAGATTTTTCAGTAAAGTTCCATAAGGTATGATGTACTCCTTTTCTCTGGTACAGGTTCAGACTTGCACCTGAGTAGCTAACTGATATGGTATCCTTGTATATTTAATAAAGCAAACTTGAGCAAATAGTGGAAAATCAAAACTAAGAACAAAAACACCACTATCCCCAGGCACAAATGAATCCGGTCCAGGAAAGGTTTTAAAGGCTTTAATCCACTCAAAGCAATCCACGAGTATGTGCAAACACGCAAAAAATAGCAGCAGTCAATAACGCTTATCACCAAACGTTTTCGTCTTTAACTTCATCAGTAACAACTCCATTTTGACAACTCATGCCTTATATATAAGCCTACAAAATACAAATTGCCCAATCAGAATCAATGAATTGAAAACAATTGCTATTTAAAAACAAATGCATGAATTACATAATGTAAGTAACTGCTTTTAAAAACTAAAATCGTTTCTTATACTCACACAATTCAATACACTCTTTTAAAACTTGATTCATTTGAGTAGAAACCATAAAATATAAAATTAATAACTGTAAACCACTAGTTAAAATATAAAAATATATAAATCAATGCTATATTGTACATTCTCTATCATTAGTCCTCTGGGATGTACCGCCATCTAGTGACATAAAATGGTATACACAATTGTTTAAAACTTCCCAAATATATGAATAAATTTATATAAAAATATAAAATGTGCTTAAAATTCATTCTAATTTCAATAAGCCTTAAAATTGACCATTGTAAGCATAAAAAATAGTTTAAAAAGTTCTTGTTAGAGCTTTGCAGCTCTAAGCTTCAGCACAGGAGCTATAGACACCATGTCATTTAACCCTAGGTTTTTGCATGAATTCAAAAACAACTGTATTCAATTAGGGTTTCCCACATCCCACCCCTAGGGTTAGTGGGCACAACCTCCAATACAAAAAATTGATAACTGGAATTTATACATTTTATACCAAAGGTGCACAAAAACCCAGTGGACCCACCTCTTAGACCAATTGTGTCGGCTGAGGGTTCAATTACAGCTCCCCTAGCAAAATTTGTAGATCAGAAAGTTAAAAATGTTTTGGAAGGTAAAGACAACATTCTGAAGGATTCATGGGACTTTTTAAGGAAAGTCGAACCACCCTTATACCACGACAATTTGAGTTTTGGTACAATGGATGTGGTTGACCTTTTTGGTTGCATTCCTCATGAACTAGGGTTACAATGGTTTGAGGAAGTATTAATTTCTAGTAAGAGGTTAACACAGGCTGATTTTAGGAACACCTTAACCCTGATGGAAATTGTATTAAAAAACAATTTTATTTATTTTCAAGGAGAGTATTTTTAGCAGGAAAAAGGTGTGGCAATGGGGGCACATTGCGCCCCAACCTATGCTAATATTATTATGTCACACTGGGAAGAAAAGTTCTTGCTTGACTCTCCTTTTAGTGTGCATTGGGTGTTGTACACTAGGTTTCTCGATGACCTATGTTTTTTCTGGAAGGGTAGTCAAAAAGATTTTTGTGAGCTTTTGGAATATCTCAATAGTACCACCAGTTTTTGAAGGTCACGTACAATTTTGATCACCTGGAGTTAAGGTATTTGGATGTCTGTATAAAGAAAAACAATGGGAATTTTCTATCATGTATACATAGAAAGGAAACTTTTAGTAATTCCTATTTACATTTCTCTAGCTGTCACCCCACACATCAAAAGAAGGGGGTAGTGAAAGGACAGCTTGTCTGTTTAAGTAGAATGACCTCTGATGACAGTTCATTTCAGGAAGGTGTTGATTTTTTGAGGGACCTTTTTATCAACAGGGGTTACTCACTGGAATTTTTCAATAAAATTGTGGATGAAGTGAACAAAAAGAGAAAACGCCCTTTTGCACCCATCCTAGGAAAGAAATTGAGTGTAGACAGTTTAAGTCAGAATAAACCATTGGCCGATCAACACAGTGCTTGCCTTATAACCACCTACAATGAACACTCAGGATTTATAAAAAATATTTTTACTAAAGAGTGGAAAGCCTTTTCAGAAATTTCTGACTTGAATCATATTTTTGATAAAGAAGTTACCTTTACATACCGTAAAGGAAAAAATATTAAGAATATTTTGGAAAGTGGTTATAACAACAAAGTCAACAACAATAATTCTAGACCAAAGAAAGGTTTATTCAAGTGCGGCAAGTGTCACTATTGTGCACACCTTATAACTGGTCAGTCTATATTCTTACAGGCTAGAAATAAAACGTTATATTTAAATAGTTACGCCAATTGTGACACAAAGGGAATTATTTATATAGCAGTTTGCAAAGAATGTACATCATTTTATATTGGAAAAAGTGAGAGAAGGCTCAGACAAAGGATTTATGAGCATTTGTATGATGTCAGAGTGAGAAATGAAAAAAATGCGTTATGCAAACATTCCATAAAATGTATAAATTCCAGTTATCAATTTTTTGTATTGGAGGTTGTGCCCACTAACCCTAGGGGTGGGATGTGGGAAACCCTAATTGAATACAGAGAATTGTATTGGCAACTGTTTTTGAATTCATGCAAAAACCTAGGGTTAAATGACATGGTGTCTATAGCTCCTGTGCTGAAGCTTAGAGCTGCAAAGCTCTAACAAGAACTTTTTAAACTATTTTTTATGCTTACAATGGTCAATTTTAAGGCTTATTGAAATTAGAATGAATTTTAAGCACATTTTATATTTTTATATAAATTTATTCATATATTTGGGAAGTTTTAAACAATTGTGTATACCATTTTATGTCACTAGATGGCGATACATCCCAGAGGACTAATGACAGAGAATGTACAATATAGCATTGATTTATATATTTTTATATTTTAACTAGTGGTTTACAGTTATTAATTTTATATTTTATGGTTTCTACTCAAATGAATCAAGTTTTAAAAGAGTGTATTAAATTGTGTGAGTATAAGAAACGATTTTAGTTTTTAAAAGCAGTTACTTACATTATGTAATTCATGCATTTGTTTTTAAATAGCAATTGTATTCAATTCATTGATTCTGATTGGGCAATTTGTATTTTGTAGGCTTATATATAAGGCATGAGTTGTCAAAATGGAGTTGTTACTGATGAAGTTAAAGACGAAAACGTTTGGTGATAAGCGTTATTGACTGCTGCTATTTTTTGCATGTTTGCACATACTCGTGGATTGCTTTGAGTGGATTAAAGCCTTTAAAACCTTTCCTGGACCGGATTCATTTGTGCCTGGGGATAGTGGTGTTTTTGTTCTTATCCTTGTATATTTGTATTTCATCAGTGGTCCTTATGATAAACTTAGTACTATTGTATAAGAACACACACCATTACTATGTGAAACTTAGTACTATTGCATAAGAACACACACCATTACTATGGGAAACTTAGTACTAGTGTATAAGAACACACACCATTACTATGTGAAACTTAGTACTATTGTATAAGAACACACACCATTACTATGTGAAACTTAGTACTATTGTATAAGAACACACACCATTACTATGTGAAACTTAGTACTAGTGTATAAGAACACACACCATTACTATGTGAAACTTAGTACTATTGCATAAGAACACACACCATTACTATGTGAAACTTAGTACTATTGTATAAGAACACACACCATTACTATGTGAAACTTAGTACTATTGCATAAGAACACACACCATTACTATGTGCTTGAATAAAAGAAAAGCTACTGTAGTATGGAGATACATTTACCTTTTCCCCATCTTTACAGAGACCGCTTGCCTCATTCATGGCCAGTGGATATTGGTATCCAATTATATCTGAGGTCTGCCTCTGTGGTGGGCTTCTAGATAAAAATGATTTTTGTTACCCTGCTGGAGTCCATGATGAGCAGCTTTAGTGTTTTATCTGGCTTCATATTGATGAAGCTTTGCCTAGCCATGCCCTGGACATCTTGTCATGGGGACTAAGGCATACTTGTCAGTGGTTTGTTGCTCCAGACAAAAAAAGTAAAACAAGATGGCACAGACTACTCTGCTCTCTCTAGTAGAGTGACGTGCTTTGCTGCCCTCTGCACAGACAAGATCACTTCTCTGGGGTATCCAATGAAGTTACAAGTCTAATGGGGAGTAGTTGTGTCCTGCTATCAAATTCTTATATTTACTCAGCAGTAATTTTATTCAAACGTTTATGGCTGTGGTGAATGCCTTCCTACCACTCTACTGCCCCCCACCAAAAACCTAGGCCCTGCTCAGGTATTGCAGTAAGATATCTCAGCTCAGTGTTTGACTAAAATCTGCCTTTGTTTGCAGTGCTATTTCTATCCGCATTGTTGGGTATGCATGTAAAGTAAAATTAACCGCACCTTTATCCTAGTTAGCATTTTGCATCTAACCTATTTACCATTCTATAGTGTAGAATTCTGGCATACAGGTTTTCTTTAGTGCATGTGTGTATCTTTTTATCTTCCTACATATAGTGTGTGTATACTGAAAAAGAATAAATGAATGACCCCAGTATTCACTTTCACAAGGTGAAATTTGAGACATTGGCACATTACTACACATGCACTGAGAAAAATATCTTGGCACATGCAAAACAAACTTTAAGACATAGCCTTAAGCATTTTTTGCAGGGGGTGAGCCCCCATGCACTCCCCACCCCCTGCTAATTCCATATACTAAGTCTGAGTTAACACAGTCTCTGGGAAAGGGAATATTTTCCTACATCAACTGAGATTTTGCAGATCTGTCAATTTTCTGTGTAGTCAGCTAAGCAGATGTTGACCAAAAGGGGGACATTATTAAACTGATATATATATATATATATATATATATATATATATATATATATATATATATATATATATATATATATATATATATATATATATATATATATATATGTATATATATATATATATATATATATATATAAATATATATATATATATATATATATATATATATATATATATATATATATGTATGTATATAAATATATATATATATATATATATATATATGTATATAATATATGTGTATATATAATAGATGTGTATGTATGTGTATATGTATATATATATATATATATATATATATATATATGTATATATATATATATATATATATATATATATATATATATATATATATATATATATATATATATATATATATATGTATATATATATATATATATATATATATATATATATCTATATATATATATATATATATATATATATATATATATATATATACATATATATGTATATATATATATATATATATATATACATATACATATATACATATACATCTAAACATCTATCCAAGAAACACGTAAACGAGCACACCAAGCCAACGGAGCTCAAACCCTGATAAATAAATAAGAAAAACGATGTATACCAAGGAATACAGGGTTAAATGGCGGAAAATGTCCAGTATGCAACTAAATTCTGAAAATAAATTCTTCCAAAAGCAACTGTAGATGTAACTCAATGAAAGATAGATACTGTAAGACAGATCTGATAAAATTTATTACACAAACGTTAGCGCTTTCACCCAAACGGCTTCATCAGATGTACAAATGCAATAAAATGCAGTGGTATATATACTGACACAATCAATCCTATTGGATGGTAACAGTACATAAAAATTTTAAATGCAACAAGCATTACAATGAATACATTAATTACAAAACACACATAAAAACAATGTATTGTCATAAAAAATGAATAAAATGAAATGCATAGCCTACAATCAACACGCAAAAAATTACTATAATATCCATAATATATGTACCTATGCAAAAGATGTAATTTATATATCAAAATGTGTAAAAAAGGTATATAAAGGCCATCTAGCACTAAACATATGGGACATATATATACTGTTCTAAGGAGCTATATAAATGTATAATATAAAGTGAGAAAGTCTGAAGGTATAAATCAAAAGCATGAATCTATAGAATGTGCATAAACATAGAGGGAATATTGAAGCTGGACAAACCTAACAACTATATACTGGCCATCAATGAGTAAATAAATATAAATGTGTGTGAGAGAGGACTAGCCTGAGAATGACTACAAATATACATGAATAAAAGGTGTAGAAACAAATGTAGGGTAAACCCAGAGGATGACATAGAATGTCTACATATGGGCAAAGAGCAATGAGATGGCAGATCTAAAGACCACCATGTAAATCACACCATAAGATGTATAAAGGTGTAATATATCTCTCTCTGATCATATCTTGGGCCTGTAACATTTCCTTTTCCTCAAAATGGGTCTTATATTGACCCTCTCATTGAGGCCAGGGGGTCGATCTGCCTTACACCTTATTATCCACCTCATCTCACATTCTAAAGTATAATTAACCAAATCACCTCCTCTGTTGCTCTCAAACACCTCTTGTATCACTAGAAACAAAAAAGTATGATGGGCTCCTGAATGTTTAACGTGCTTAGCCAAAGCATTAGTATCAGAACCAATTCTGATGTGATACAAATGCTCCCTTATCCTTTCTTTAAGGGTCCTGTTCGTTTTGCCTATATAATAAGAGGTACAGGCCTGACACTTGACTAGATATATAACATTCTTACTCATACAATTGGTCCCTGTGTTGAAATTATACACAAAATTATTATTGGGGTTTATAAAGGTGGTACTAGTGTCAATGGCCACACATTGATTACATCTACCACAGGGTCTCGTGTTATAATCAAAATCACTGCGTGTAACCCTTGCATCAAAGATGTTCCTATAGCATAACATATTCTTAAGGTTTGATTTATTCTTATATACGACCTTAGGCTCAGGGCCCACTAATTCACTTAAATCTTGATCTAGTTTGAGTACCTGCCTATAATTGCCCTATAATTTATATATCAAAATGTGTAAAAAAGGTATATAAAGGCCATCTAGCACTAAACATATGGGACATATATATATACTGTTCTAAGGAGCTATATAAATGTATAATATAAAGTGAGAAAGTCTGAAGGTATAAATCAAAAGCATGAATCTATAGAATGTGCATAAATATAGAGGGAATATTGAAGCTGGACAAACCTAACAACTATATACTGGCCATCAATGAGTAAATATATATGTATGTATATATATATATATATATATATATATATATATATATATGTATATATATATATGTATATATATATATATATATATATATATATATATATATATGTATGTATATATAAATATATATATATATATATATATATATATATATATATATATATATATGTATGTATATATATATATATATATATATATATATATATATATATATATATATATATATATATATATATATATATATATATATATATATATATATATATATATATATATATATATATATATATATATATATATATATATATATATATATATATATATATATATATATATATATATATATATATATATATATATATATATATATATATATATACATATATATATATATATATATATATATATATATATATATATATATATATATATATATGTATGTATGTGTATATATATGTGTGTGTTTAAAACACAAGCACACATTTTATATGGCGAAATGTGTGTGTATATAATTAGCAGGGGATGTTTGGGGGGGGGTGTTCAGGTGTCTTCCCCCTGCAAAAATGTTTTATTTTACATATTGCATGCGCCAAACTTTTCTCTGGTATATGCATGGTTGTGTCAGCATTTACCTTGCCAACATTTGGAAAGCAAGCATAGGAGTTACTCAAATGGGAAGTGTATCGGTTATGTTTTACTATATATAATATAATATGGGTCCCCCTACACATGATCGAAATTTCAGAAATCCGAAACCAATATGGTCGAGACCATATGATTGACTTTTGAAATTTTGATCATGCAGAATAGGCATATCTGTATTGTGTGGAATGGGAAGATTCCCATCTTCCACACTGTAGTGCAATCTCAGAGTTGGTATATGTAAATTGCAGGGGGTGTGGGGGATATGTTAAAAATTTCAAAAGTCAAACATATGGTCTCTGTCTCTGCCAGATGGGTTTCGGCTTTCTGAAATTTCTATCATGTATAGTAGACTATATATATATATATATATATATATATATATATATATATATATGTGTGTGTGTGTGTGTGCGTGTGTGTATATGTGTATATATAAAATCACACGAACACATATACATAACACACACACGCACACGGATCATGGATCTACTTCTAAAACTCAAGGTTTCAAAACTTTGAACTTCAAACAGCCAAGACCAGAAGATCAAAGTTTTGAAACTTCGAAAATGAAATGGAAAAAAACATTTTTTTTTTTAGTTTTTGCAGAGGGCAAGCACTCCTGGACCCCCCACACCCCCTCATAAATAAATATACCAACTCCAAGATCACACTACAGTGAGGAAAATGGTAAATATCCCATTCCACTCAGTACGGCGATCTCCATTCCAAACATTTAAAGTTTCAAAACTTCAGTTTTGTTGTCTCGGACATTTAAAACTAAGTTTTGAACCTTGGAGCTTCTGAAGGGGATCCATACATACATGCACATAAACTTAAAAATGGAACTAGAGCTAGAGGTGTGTGCATTTGTTTGTCTGTGGGTGCGCATATCAGAGAGTTGAGCAGTAGGGAGCAGGTCAGTTAGCAAACCAGTCCCCTTCTCACCCCTGCAGGCTCTAATTCACCAAATAAATCCTGTCTTGATCCACAAAGTGATGCCACTCTTTGGAAATCCACAAAGTGATGCCACTCTTTGGAAGCATGTGCATATCCACGCACTCCTTCCCTGACTTGTGCCATGTACCACTGGGAGCATGTGCTCAACAGGCCCATTCCTGTGCAACACCTACTTCAGTGCATGTGCATATCCACACTCCTTTCCTGACTTGTGCCATGTACCACTGGGAGCATGTGCTCAACAGGCCCATTCCTGTGCAACACCTACTTCAGTGCATGTGCATATCCACACACTCCTTCCCTGACTTGTGCCATGTACCACTGGGAGTGCATGTGCATATCCACACACTCCTTCCCTGACTTGTGCCATGTACCACTGGGAGCATGTGCTCAACAGGCCCATTCCTGTGCAACACCTACTTCAGTGCATGTGCATATCCACACACTCCTTCCCTGACTTGTGCCATGTACCACTGGGAGCATGTGCTCAACAGGCCCATTCCTGTGCAACACCTACTTCAGTGCATGTGCATATCCACGCACTCCTTCCCTGACTTGTGCCATGTACCACTGGGAGCATGTGCTCAACAGGCCCGTTCCTGTGCAACACCTACTTCAGTGCATGTGCATATCCACACACTCCTTCCCTGACTTGTGCCATGTACCACTGGGAGCATGTGCTCAACAGGCCCATTCCTGTGCAACACCTACTTCAGTGCATGTGCATATCCACGCACTCCTTCCCTGACTTGTGCCATGTACCACTGGGAGCATGTGCTCAACAGGCCCATTCCTGTGCAACACCTACTTCAGTGCATGTGCATATCCACACTCCTTCCCTGACTTGTGCCATGTACCACTGGGAGCATGTGCTCAACAGGCCCATTCCTGTGCAACACCTACTTCAGTCTCTACATTACCTAAGCAGAGAACCAAAAGCACCTCCCAACCCTTTGTGTGGGAGCTAGCAATGGCCACTCATGCCCATTCCCTTCAGTGACCATTCTTTTAATCCAATGCAGAAAATCTGAGTCTCAAGGCTTTAAGTCTGACACAAATTCTGTTAATTTGATTTCTCTTGGAAGCCTGTTTCACATCCCAGCTTCTCAATAATAAAATTTATTTTATTTATTTTACATTTGTTGACCGGGATACTGGATACATGTCCATTTTCAGTGGAGTCCTGGGGAGAAAAGCTCCAGTCATACAGATAAACATCACACTAAAGAGTAAAGCATGTTTTACAAAGTATGCTCAGTATAGCCCTCATGAAGGCACTAGAAAGTTTCAATGCATCATTGCTTAAAAACTAGTGGGTTACAACAAACAGTTATGAGTAATACAAATGCATATAGTACTGTTTATAATATGAAAGTAATTAAGGAGTTAGGGTTGGATCAGGGCAAAGCCAGTGTGTTGCAAAATATGGTTCAAGAGTAAGGGTAGCTGGAAGTGAATTCCAAGTTTTACCAATGAAGTTGGCAAACAGGGAGTCTCCGGCTGAGTTGGTAGCTTTGAGTGTTTGGACCAACAGTTTGTTGGATGAGCATAACAGCCTGGAGTTACTATAGGAATTTCTAATGTTTTAAGTGCGGGAGTATTTTCAAAGTTGGTTGAGAAATTTGTGCTTTACTGTGAGCTGATTGAACTGAAGTAAGCTGGGCAATTCTAGCCACCCTAGGAAATTGTTTTGATAGTGGTGTCCTATATGTGGAGCTGGTGGCGAATCTGTCAATACGGTTGTAGCAACATGAGAGTTTGCCAAGTTCAGATTTGTTCAAGTTAGAGAGTATAGGGGAAGCATATAGAAGGATAGAGAGTAGATGAGAGCGAGTGATGGCGATCCTAGCTAATGGGGCTATCAAAGGTTTATTTTTATTTAGTGAGTCATGCTTCTTATTAATGGTTTTGATAGTTTGATTGACATGCATATCAAATATGAGGTTATTCTCTACTATTGCCCTTAAGAGCTTAGTATGGGCATCCGGGGAAATAATGATACCATTATTGGATGCTCTGGAAAAGGAAAGAAGGGTGGACCTAGCAGTGGGGGGGTGAAGAGCAGTAGTTCAGTTTTGTTAGTATTCAAGAGCAGCCAATTTTCAACTGTGTTGAATGTATTCTGGGATAAGGTTTGCAAGTCTGATGTGGAGGAGGCTGTACAGATCCTCGTGGAATCAGTGTATTGGATGCAGGTTTCTTCTTTGACAGTGTGGTTGTTGATAAAGTCTGAAAAAAGAACGGGGCCTAAAATAGAGCCCTGTGGGACTCCCAAGTGTAAGAGGTAATAGGGTGGGTGGATAGTTTGTCCTGCCATAGTACAGCCTGTTGTCTACCACTCAGATATGATTGGAACCATTGAATAGCATGGTTGTCCAGGGAAATGGTTTTCAGAGTAGATTAATAGTTTGTGATTGACAATATCAAAGGCCTTTGAGAGGTTGAGAAAGAGGGGTGAGGATAGCTTATTATTCTGGCTGTTTTATGACATTGGAGGTGGTGCTGTGATGTGGCCTAAAGCCATGCTGAGAGTTTGCCAGAAGATTGTTCTGAATGAGAGAGTGCATAAATTGTTTATGAATGCACTTTTCCATTATTTTGGCTAGTGGTGAAAGATTGGCAATGGGTCTATAACTGGACAGTTCTGTTGAACTACCACCTTTATGGAGTGGAATAACATGGGATGTTTTCCAGATGGGAGGGGATAGTAGCATCAGTTATGGTCCTATTGATCAAGATGGAGATGGGGAATGTTACGGTGTCTGCAGCTTTTTAAGTACTCTGCAGGGAAGGGGTCTGCAGATAGGGTGGATGGTTTTAATTTTTTGATTAGGGATCTGTGGAGACAGGGTGGAAGTTAAAGGAAAGATGAGTGGTGGGTGAGGTAGATTGAATTAGAGCCTGTGACAGTTAGTTGGTTAGCTAGAGACTGGATAGTCTCAGTGAAAACTATTAAGGGTTGGAGTGGTAGATTGTCCTGGATGAAGAAGTCTGTTTATACCTGCCCAGAACTTTTGGGGATTGTTTTGGTGTTTTTGATGGAGGTTGTAGTAGTAGCTTTTTGTGGCTAGCAGAATGGATTTTTTTATCATTCTAAAATGACAATATCTCAGTTGGTCAAGAGGGGCTTTAGCTGTATGCCAGTTGGCCCACGCTTTATTTCAGTTTGATTTTTAACTTGGTATCCTTTGCGAGCCATGGTGGAACTTTTGTTTTGGTTCTAATAGTGCATGCAGGAGCATAAGAGTCGAGGATAACGCATGGTATAAACGTTTATAGCTATTATACTAAATATAAAATAAGTTTATAAGAGCAATATTTAAAATCCTTCCCTATTTTTGCTCCTTTGTTGGGATTGCTCGATCGCTCTGTCATATCTCTCGACCTCTTAGAACAAGAAATCTTGACAAAGCCATAAATGGTACACAAAGGTCCCAAAATAGGGACACTTTTTTTAAATATTGCTCTTACAAACTTAGAAAGTTGATAGAATAACAGATTTTGCATTAGCATGAACTTTCTGAAGGGTATGAAGTCTGAAACTCAAATGTCTATTTTTTCTGACTTCAGCCTTCAATGATGTGCCCGCAAATCTCAATTTTATGAGAAAGACCAAAAATATGAGGTGAAGTCAGGAGATTCTGTGAAAGTCTGCACAGTTGAGAGGTGTGTGTGGTAAATGCATGTTAACAGAAAATATGCTAATCTAGCAAGTTTCTAAGTTTATATGAGCAATATTTAAAGTCTGCCACTATTGTTGTTACCCTTTATTTGTGGTTCTGTCCACATTTCTTGTGGTAAGACTTTGAGAGGTATGGAAACCTTTCAGGAGATACTGCTTCTGCCAGGGATGCTAGGTTGCTCTCTGTGTGTGGAATGCATGGCAACAGAAACAGTGTTATTCTAACAAGTTTCAAAGTCTATAAGAGTATTTAAAGTCCATTGTTCAATCATTCTGTGTGTGCGCGGTGGAGTGGACATTATTTTTCAAAGCTACAGGGAGCCACTGCAGAGGGGTAGAGAGCCCCATGCGGCTCAAGAGCCATAGGTTTTTATCCCTGGTCTAGTGGTAGTTTTAGGATTGACCAGTTGCATGATACAAGTTCATTTTGACAATTAATAGGGTTAAAGTTCTTATTTCTAATTGTTTTGTATGTGGTTTGGTGGGGGTTCTCCGCCTTATGCTTAATGTAAGTTAGAGAGTGATAGGTCATCGGGAGGGTCCCTGACCTATACATATCAGGATGACTTGATAAGTATCCAATCCAAAATACTTTCTCTGTTAATGGGTTTAATGGTCCTAGTAGGAGAGGATATTTGTGTGAACCCAAAAAGATTTATATGGGTAATAGGGGATTCAGTGGAGCAGTTGTACCAGTCGATGTTGACGTCTCCAAGAACAATGGCTTCTTTGGGGTAGGTAGTGGATAACCAATGGAGAATATTTTCTAGGGTGCTTTTATTACCTGGAGGGATGTAAACAGACAATATTTATACATTTGTTGTTAATTTGTAGTTTAATGATGAAAATTTCTGCGTTATTAAATAAGGGTGATTGGTGTATTTTTGGAAAGAACTGCTATGCCTCCTCCCTTCTTAACAGTACGGTCTAATCGAGTATGTTGTGTCCAGGTGGTAATACTCGTTATCTGCAATTGTAGGTTTTAGCCAGGTTTCTATAAGAAATAATATATTGGGAGAATGAACTAAGATGCTTCTAATATTAGAGTGAAAGGCCAGGAGAGAATTAGCAGGCCTGCTTATTAATGGGGTTGGTAGCATAGTAGCTATTGTCACCAGGTGAAGATGGGCCAGGGTTAGGGTGGATGTTCCCATCTATTATGAGGTTGTAATGTAGATTGATTATGAGCTTTAAGAATTTATTAGTTTTTGATAGTTTGTTTCTGGGATTGGCATGTAGCTTACCACCCTATGAAATCCATAAAGTGGATGAGAAGTTAGGTGTGAAGGGAATTGTTAAATGATCTGTCATATTTGAGAATGCTGGGCTGGTTGACATTCTGGGTGGTAGAATCCAAGGTAGTACTGGCTTTCATAGGCAGTGAGAAGATAAAAAAATAAGCATCAGAGGTAGCAGAGAAAATACTAGTGTATTTTTGGTGATAATGTAGTAGGAGGCTGGGTCATTTTACAGCATGTTATTTGACTGGGATATGATAGGAAGAGAAGGAGAAATTGGTTAATAGAAGGGGAGAACCCTTTGGTGATGTGTGAGATGCTGGTTGGGTGGATAAGAGGTAGTAGTTATATTATAAATTTAACAGCACTGGGGGTGGATGGGAATAGGGGGCAGGGCCGGCAGTGGAATGGGACTAAATTGGACCAAAAGATTCTTACAGCCTGTGAGTGCGATGCAAGTACATTAGGGGATATAAAATAGTTTAAATTCACCAGTGTATTTCTTTAGTGTTAGGCTGCTGTATTTAGGAGATTGAAGGTAGGGAGTAAAAAAGTACCTGTTTGTGACCACCAGATTTAACTTTCATGGTAAGCCACTGTAAGTTAGACTAGAGCCAATTGTAGGAGAGTAGGGTTTCCACTAACAAAGTCTAGGAACACCTCAGTGTTATAAACCCAGGGCTGCTTAAATTAATTAGAGCTTTAATCACAGAGTAGAGATGATAACCATGATAGTTTTTAACTGTGGAGGGACAGGACTGAACTTTCCATTTAAACTTCAGAAAGGTTATGTCCTAGCATTGCAGGCCTTTGGGTTAGGGGCAGTACGCAGGATAGCACCAGGTAAAGGACATTGTTAGTGCACTGGCTTACTATTGTTTTTTTCCACAAACAATCTTTTCTATAGCACTGTCAACTCAAAATACTTTAATCTTCAGCCTTCTGTATGATAGCATTATGGCTTTTATAGGTAAAGTATTATGGATTTTATAGGTCAAGTGCAAGTTAACACCCATGGTAGCACTGTGTGGTCACCTAATGTCTTAATGTGGTCATTCCTAACAATTCAGTATTAAACACAATAAAAAGATAAAGTACAAAGTCCAAGTACATTCCATAACTCATCTTTTTACATAACTACCCCACTTTCTTAGTAAATGTATACATGATAATATATTTCAGCTTTGTGATCATTTCTAAATGCATGCAAAATGATTATATTCAACAACAGTGCAAATTAAGTTGAAAACCAGACATTAATCTTGAAATGGTGTACATGTGAAGTCTTTTAATTCTGTAGGTCTTGCACGTGAAATTCATGTTTAAATGACATGCAGAAAGTTATTTCAAAATGGAAATGTGTGCATCGTTGGAGAATCAGTAGGTGGTGTTTACAGTAACTGGCATGAGTTTTTATAGTTTCACTTACTAGTAGCATAGGGGTACTTTGTTCACATTCCCAAATTAATCACACCGACCGTAGTAAATGCATGATACCAGTTAGTAATTTAACAGGTTTGTCTAGTTGAGCCTGTAAATGCCTTCCATCACAATTTGTGATTGCTGTGATCTGCTTCCTATCATCTGTGAAGTTACAGTGCAAGGCAGATGGCTGTAAAGGTAGTGTTCTTACTAAAAATTGAATACAAATGGGATCAAAAATGAAGACTGCAGTATACTGCTAAAGAGGTCTAGGCATTGACAAGTACTCTCCCGTTTTAACAAAATTAAGTGCAATTATTAATCCACTGGACTCTTGTAAGGGTTAGCTATGGTTAAATGACTAAAAATGTCAGGTGGAAGGCTATGAAATGCTGTCCTAAAATCCACATGAACTACATCTAGAAAGACGATGCATCAATTGCATTATTGTAAAGCTGTAAAAACTAGAAATATAGTTTTCAGTAATAAACTTGTGCTGATTTACAGCTGCTTACTCAAAACAACTTACTGGGGAAAGTTTTAACAGTGTTTCAAATATTTTCTCATAATACATGTCTGACATGTTCAATAGTTTTATATATTCCCCTCCTCAATACATGATTTCCATTCATCAGGAATAAATCTGGTTTTAATTCTGTGTTGAAGCAAAGAAGTGAATATTTGTGAGAAATGTTTACCTAACATTTTAATAAAAATGTGTGGAACACCATTCGGCTCTGCCACTTAATTTTAAAATATTAAGCAGTTACTACTGGTGAAACCAAGAAAACAGTACCCCCACCTCACTTTTAGAGTAATTTTGTCAGTATTTTCTCTCCATAGAACTTTCACGAATGCACCATCTGAGGTAAGCCACTGCAGTTTCGTAGCTGACACTTGTCATGTTGCATCTGCTTGTTCATTACCAGGAGTCTGGATTCCTATAGAATATACTCCAGAGCTCTTTCTACAGTGGCCCAGGCTATTCTTGGGAAGAGAGGTATCATGTTCTATTGCTTATAACTGCTCCTTTCTCCTTTGCCTGTGTAACTAGAAAAGAAATGCACTGTTTCCCAAGGAATTAATTTCTGCATTTCTTAAAGTTTCATACTACCATATATATGTACACCTCGTATCCAAAATCACCTTCACTGTACCAGGAAAAGTTAATATGAATTCACGTCCTTTCTTCAACAGCTTCATCTTTATAAGGTCATATCTTTTTCTCAAATTTTGTTTGAATGTTGGTCTCCTTGCAGCTGGCCATCAGCTGATCCTGAGTACTCTTACTTGTTCACAAGGTCTAATGAATCCAGTGAACTTCCCCCGACTTTCTCCACCCTGCATTTGAGGTTGATGAGGTGCATGAGGCACCTTTAGAGACCATCTCATATGGTGAGGAGGATATTTGTTTAGTTCCTAGATTAGGTTCCCTCCTCACTTTGTGCAGACATGCAATGTAGTAAGGATTTGCAGTGGGGTATGCTGCCATATCATACTGCTGTGGTGACGCAGCCAGTGGTCTGCCTCCTTTGTGAACTGCAACCCCTGTGTCCTCATGTGTCCACTCCCAGGGACACCATGGCACTGGCTATTTTTTCCTCTCAGATGTGACACGTTAAAAGAATGCCATTGTCCGAAACAATGGAGTCGATTCATCATACCACTTCCCTTTTAAGTCGCTCCTCACTGCTTGAATAGTTTCTTTCCTGGAATGATTAGCATAGTAGCAGATTGTGTGCTTACGCATTTGTTAGAAGGCTGTGACTGTCCAGTGAACTCCATCAAACTTGTACTTGGACATCTCCGAAGGCCCCAAAGCCTTGGTAAATAAATGCTTCACCCAGTATACCCACATAGAAGCAGAGATAAACCCATATAACTGTATTCTGTATTATCTCATGTTCAAGGGTTACATTCTCTTTAAACAGCTCCACAAGATCTGCTTAAGTTGATCCTGTTGTCTGCCATGTTCATAGGAACATAGAAAATAAAATTACTAGGCAAGTGGCTACAGGGGGCCATAAGATGTCTAGCCATATATACCTTTTAGTAGATGCACTTAATTAGCTCACTCATGGTGTGCATTATCTGCTCCTTTTTACTAGTAGTTTTATTGCCTAGTATGCTCCCAGCACATCACTTCTTGGCATAGATTTCAGGATGAGTGCAGCCATGTCAGATCTTTTAAATTTCCACTGTAGAAAGTGCAGGTAAGGATATCATCAGATAAGGCCACCCAGAAAACTCTTGAAATACCTAGGTATTCTGTTAATTCTCACTGTAAACTGATTTTTTTTTTCATAGCAATCTTGTATGACAGACTTTTCTGATTGTGCTTACCTTGAGTTTTGTGTTTTGTTGTGATTATCACTTAGTACAGGTATGCCATCCCTGGCTCCCTGTACAACAGGTATAAACAGCACTTGTACAGAACTCGTAAGCACTAAATAAGCTACAAATTACTACAGCACTCAACTTTCCTCACTTTTCTAGAGGAAAACAGTTTTTAGTACTTAATAAATAAGCACCTATCCAGGCATGTCTAAAGGTCAGCTCCCGGTGTTTTCTCCTGTCTACCTGAAGAATCTGGGCATCTTGGGGCAATGCAGCAATTGCTTCATGTACGCAGACAACCCTCTCCTACCACACAACACTACAACCTGTGAGAGATGCACTTGTATAGCCAAACTGGTAACAAAGCTCTCTTCACCAAAGACTGGACTAGACAGTCGAGGAGAAGGTAAAAACTTGCACCACACTCATCACATAGTCCCTCAAAACCTGCTCCACCAAAATACACATGAGCACAAAACACACGCCTACATTCATGGAGGCTCTCAATAAAAATCTGCCCAAACAGCCAAGACCTCCAAAACAGAAATGCAAGCAACCTCCATCTCCAACACAACCCAAATTACACACAGCCCACAAATTCAGTGTGCCACTCAACTACAGCCCATAAGGCATAACGAACCCAACACTCTAGTCATAGGTGACTCTATAGTCAGGCACAATGATGTTCCACTCACCAGGCTAAACAAGGAGAAAGTTACCGTCCGCTGCCTGTCTGGTTCCAGCATCCACCACATAATGCACACACCGAGGTCACTCCACAACAAGTACAAATATGACTGTCATTGTCCATGTTGGTGTGAATGATCTGAGATGTACCTCCCTGGACTACATGAAGAGAGACCTGGAGGAGCTCTCCGATCTTGTAGCCTAGGCAGGTATGACCCTAACCCTAAGTAGAATCCTGCCATCACCTAGAATGATACCACAGTACAGGGGCAAAATGATTGACTTCAACAATTGGCTTTAGCTTCTGGTGTCAATCTAAGGGAATCCAGTATCTGTCTGCCTGGGATGACATGATCGACATACCACAATGCTTTGCCAGAGATGGCCTGCATGTGTTGCCCTTGGGGTTCCGGATACTGGAAAAGGCTCTTGCCACTGCTATAGTGCCTTTTTAAAGCAAGGTTCAAATGACAAATTCACCACCGTAACGGGTACAAGCAAGCAAAATCTGAGGGTAATGCTAGAAGTCTAAACCTCAAAATGCACTCACTCGAAGCACTCCTTAAAATGGAGAACATAAACATCTGTGTAGTGACAGAGACCTAGTTCAAAGCTCCAGAGAGCACCCTTGCATTACCAGGCTATAATTCATACCACACCTTTCGGCCACCTAACCCGGACCGAAACTCTGAAGGCGTGTCCATATTCATTAAGGATATCCACACCTCTAAGCTAGTTGCTCAGCATAATACATCTGAGATTATCCAAGTTCAACAAACTCTGGGCAAGACTGCAATCCAGATTGTAGCTTGCTACAGACCCCCCCCACCATGTCCCAGGATTCCCACTCCTCTTTCTTGATACACTGGAAAATATTAAGGTAAAACCCAACACCCTAATAATGGATGATTTCAACTACCCCACTATTAACTGGGAAAACTACTCATGTACCAACTCTTGCTCAACGTTTTCTGGAATTCATAAATTCTAATGCCTTAGATCAACTTATCCACACCTCCACCAGGGGCAGCAATATCCTAGACCTGGTCATCACCAACATGGGTGACCGGTGTTCCATACCAGAGGTCAATTCCTCGTTGGTCAGATCAGACCACAACCTAATCACCATAGACATCCACACCCCCCCCCAACCCCAATTAGGGAAACAACCGTAAAAAATTTCTCCAAAGCCAACTTCACGCTTCTTAAGACAAAAGTGGCAAACTTCACGACACCCATGCAGATGGACAATAGAGGTACGACTGCTGAATTCTACTCAAAAGCACTTTATAAGCATTTACACAGGTGCATGGATCATGCTATCCTCCACAGAACCAAGATGCTATTCTCCAAAAAAAGGAAGAAAATATGGTGGTCTTCTGCCATAAACAAACTCTACAACAGAAGAAAGAAACTGCTGCCAAAAAGAGTAAAATCCCATGATTGGAGGAACTCCTTGGTCAGCCTCAGTGAGAAACGGAGATCCCTCATAAAATTCTCCAAAGCTAGTTATGACAACAAAATCACCACTGATTCTAAAGACAACCACAAAGCATTCTATAGCTATGTCAAGAATCTCAATGGCAACGCTCAGATCTGCTCTGAGTTACAGCACAATGGCACTAAATATACAGAACCAACTGATTATTGCCAGCATCCTGGAAGATAGGTTCAGTGCTAACTTTAACCCCCTCTCACCCCCTAAAGGGCCCATCTCTATACCAGAAGAATGCAAAGTTCCTGTAATCATGGCTGCACAGGTAAAAACCTCACTCTCCAAAGCCAAGAACACAGCATCCATGGGACCTGACAACATCCCAGGCTGCCTTCTACATGAACTACAAAATGAACTGGCATCCCACCCAAGTACCATGTTTGATCATAGCCTCACCTCAGGATTTGTGCCCATTGAATGGTGCACTGCGGTTATCCCACTCCACAAGGGGGAGCCACAACAGACCCTGGGAACTACCGCCCCATTAGCCTGATGAGCCTGGTCTGCAAGGCCATGGAACGTATTATCATGGAACTCATAAACAAAGACATTGGAGATCTCCAAACTCTGGACCCCACACAGTTTGGGTTTGTAAAAGGCAGATCATGTCTCCTAAACCTGACAGACTTCTTTGAAGCAGTCACTAAAGCCATAGATGAGGGTAAGGTGGTCCACACAGCCTACCTAGATCTTGCCAAGGCATCCAACACGATTCCCCACTCTGGAATTATAGATAAACTTAAACTAGGTATAAATCCCTATGTCACAAGATGGGTTGCCAACTGGCTTACTGATGGAACCGACACTGTGAAAGTAGCAGACTCCAAATCAGACTTCAGACAAGTGGAGTACCACAGGGTTCAGTCCTGGGTCCTCTCCTGTTTGGTCTCTACTTTTCTGAAGTACAGGCTAACACAGAAGGACTTTGGCTGACTTAAGTCTGCAGATGCCTGCAAACTAGGAGCCATAATCAAATCTCTTTATGATGTGGACATCTTACAACAGGGCTTCACTGAGACAGATGCCTGGTGTCAAAGCCATGGCCTCAAGCTCAATGCCAAAAGGTGCATTGTTATCCCCTTTGGTAAAAACTCTGTACCCATGAACTACCACATAGGCAGTAGTAGACTTGACACTGAAAGTGTGATAAAGAGATCTTGGGACACAGGTGGACAGCAGTCTGTTTCCTTTGATAATCACATCACCACAGTGGTCAGGAAATCCTTCTACAGGGCACACCTCATCACAAAAGGTTTCTCATCCTACTCAGCACTCAGACCCATACAATGCCCCTTTTGGTATGTACCTCACAAGACATCTACAACAACTGAAAATGCCGCAGAAATACCTCAGAGGATTACTGGCCTCAAACAGATGCCCTATGCATACCATCTCAAGAAACTCCAGCTTTACTCTGTCACATATCGCCTACTCAGAGGCGATCTCTGCCTAACGTACAAAGCTATGTCAAACCCGGAGTTGTTGGATATGCTCCACTTAAAGAAATCCCAATCCCTCTGAGCTTAAATGCTCTAGGGACCTAAACCTTGTCACCACAATAAACAGAACATGCTGGAGGGATAGATTCCTGTCCCAGAGACTCCATACTCTAGCACAGACTACCATTCTATGTCAAACAGAGCAGCTCATTAGCACTCTTTAATAAAAATCTTTATGATTGGATGGGAAATAGGAAATTCACCCTGGGGATCACTTCTGTGGCTCTGCTTGACAGGGACACAGGAAAATAATTTTCTTGGGTGGTGAAAGCCAGGGTACTTTTTTGGCTAGCTTATATAGGCCCTAGGGCCAATAGCCTAGTACCTACCTATGAACCTATAAGGGAACTGCAAGGTAATGAAGAACTTCACAAAGTTTACATATATTTACAAAACCTTAAGATGGGTATGTGCACTCCACATGCTTGAAACAACAAATTTCTGGTTACATGTTGAATAGGACACTGTTTTCATTGGATGTTTTGACTGCAGAAGACACTGCTACAGATTTGTTTTTCCCTCTCTGGTTTTAAACCGAAGATGATAAATGCATGTGTATTGGAGGTTGGTATAGTGGCTAAGGTGTTTACTTTACAGACACAAGGTGCAGGGTTTGATTTTCATATGGGATAACAGGCTAGACCTAAAATGGTCCACAACGGCAGTTAGCCTAGTACTAATCTATATTCAGCCCACAGCACTTCCACAGACAAGCCAGCAGGTCTGATATGAAACTGGCACCTCTGTCAGTATTTCTCTCAGGAAACCTAACCTGCTGAAAATCTCTAGCAAAGCATTTCACACCTCTGCCTCAATGGAGGACAGAGCCACTGCCTCAGTATCTAGTAGTAGTATCTACTACCACCAGGGTATATGTCTTCCTTGTGGAACTCTGGGTACTCAGAAGTCTCACCATATCCATAGTTACCCTCTGAAATGGCTCTTCAATCACAGACAAAGGAATCAAAGGAGCCTTGACTTTGTACTCCTGGCTTGCTTACATTTTGGCACTGCTCACAGGTCCTGCTGTACCCTGTTACATCCCTTGCAATCCCAATTCGGTAAAAGTTCTGCATAATACATCTCTTGGTATCCTTTATGCCCATATGACCTGCAAAAGCAATGTCATGGGTTATGGCTAGATGTGCCAGGCACTACCAACTGTTGTATTGCCTCACCCTCTAGCCCTCCCTCAGGGGTCCACTCTCTCTATAGTAACCTTTTATTTCAGTATACAGACTCTCCTTTTTCTTGAGAATCGGGTGCCTCTTTCAAGCCTTTCAGTGTAGGGTCCAAGACCTGAGCCTGTCTGAACTATTTGCAACTCTTCACAGCTCTCCTTTCACAGGGAATCTGGTATCCTCTGACAGCAGTGTCTCACTGTCAGCCTGGGTACTACCACTCACCTCTACCCTAGTAGTCACTCTTTCCAAGGGAACATCAGTACCTACCAGCAACTGTGGCTCACCTTCAGGCTGACTGCTACAGGGTAGCTCTCTCCCTGAAATAGCCACCTCACCAGCCCTGGCTTGAGGTGTGGGGTTTGTTTGGTTCTCCCCAAGGCTACCAGCCCCACATGCCTATCTCCATCTCCAAGCCTGACTGCATGCATACAAGGTACTGCATTATCAAAATTATTCCCTATCGAGGCATATGCAGGGATATCCTCAAACACAACTACTTGCTTGCTTCCTGTTCCACTCTCCTAGTTAAGGTGAACCCTGACCAAGTATATTTGGAATGGGGTCCCTTCTAACGTTCTGACTGGAGTGGACTGTCTAGTCAAGTACTGCTCCTCTTTTTTTAACCACTACTGGCTTCATAATGGTTATGCCAAAAGCTCACTCTCTTTTAGCAGTAGCCTGTTTTCCATCCCCTAAGCTAGGATATAACACCTGGTGATAGTTTACCCCTGTTGCCTCCAGACAACTTGCCAATGGCATACTGTTCCCACTTGATGGCTCCCCTAGCTTTTCTTCCCCACCTTGCCTCTGTGGACATCTATATGATATATGGCCCCACTGGTTACATTTAAAACATTTAAACCTTGATCCTGGTCATGTACTTGAACTATTGTGGCTTCCCCGTTACTGATAGACCCTGTCGGGGTGGTTTTAGCTGCCCACCATGGGTTCCCTTATTTATGTGCAGCACTGGGTATCCCTTTGCTGTGCAGTGATACCCTGCTTGACAAGTAGAGATCCCCTTTTTCCCCAGCTCATCTGCATAGTTACACCCATAGTCTGCCAACCAGATTCTCATGTCCTCATGCAAAGTGTTAAGGGCTTGTTCCCTCACCAAAAGGTCTCCCAGCCCTTCAAAGCTGGTTACCTGATACCCACTTGCCTACCTATGAAAAATGTGCTTAACTCAGCAATATAATCACACACCCACTTTCATCTGCCTTACGTCTATGCTCACAAACCTTTTCCTGTAAGCTTCAGTAGTTAACTTAAAACATTCAAGTAAACATTTCTTCATCATAGCTTAAACAATTAATAGCAGACAATTTAGAAATGGCAGTTACAGCTTTATCATGGAGTAAGGGGGTCAGGAACCATACCTAGAGTCCTTGGTCAACATTATACTGTTTACATACCATCTCTTACATCATCACCCTCTGTAAACTGTGAAAGATATTTACTAACCTTTTACTGATTTTAGAGTTCAGTTATTTCCTTCTGCATTACCTCCATGATCCTGGCAGAGTCAGCATCTCCCTCTCATGTTGATCCCATTACCTCCATGATCCTGGCAGAGTCAGCATCTCCCTCTCATGTTGATCCCATTACCTCCATGATCCTGGCAGAGTCAGCATCTCCCTGTCATGTTGATCCCATTACCTCCATGATCCTGGCGGAGTCAGCATCTCCCTGTCATGTTGACCCCATTACCTCCATGATCCTGGCGGAGTCAACATCTCCTTCTCATGTTGACCCCATTACCTCCATGATCCTGGTGGAGTCAACATCTCCCTCTCATGTTGGCCCCATTACCTCCATGATCCTGGCAGAGTCAGCATATCCCTCTCATGTTGATGCTGCTTCTCATTTTCTTCAGTCTCCAAATGCCACGGTCTCTACTGATTATAATTCCCAACATTTGGCCTCCAGTTCAAGTCACACTAACTCCAGACAGATTTTTAAATCATCTGAGGAAAAAGAACTGTCCTGTTTCTGAGGGCTGCAAACTCCCATCACTAGACTGGTTATCCTCCTGGTTTCTGGTCTGAGCTGTGACTAAGGCTGAAATCATTTTTCCTTTAGTCAGGTTGGCATGTACCAGTCCTTTAACTTCACACCCCCTTGGCCAACTGGTCCTTTGTCAGCTTGCCATAATCCTCTGCTGACATCTTTGCTTGACTAAACTAACAAAAAATGAATAACTTGTCATGAAAATGAGCCTCTGTACATTTACCTTGTTGCTGCTTGAGAGTACACCCACCTTCAGTGACAACTGGCTACAGAAGTTAATATCCACACTACTCACCAATATGTAATGTCCCCACTCTGGGCCAGTAGTTAAGGAGCCTGAATCCTCACCACTGGCACTGGAGAGGGACATTCACTTGGAACAAAAATGGATACACCCAGTATTTCCAGATGCAGCTCTCTGCATCGAGCACAATTTCCCTTAAGAGCATACACAAACACAGTCAGGGGGTCTGGGTTTCCCCTGTCCATATCCCCAATAAGACTCCCCACTGGCACAGCTGTAGGGTTGAGTCCTCAGCAGAGAGTCCAAGTCAAGTCCTCCGTCATCTTCACTGAAACCAGTGCTTTGTGTCCATGTTCCAAGTAGCTGACACATGCACATTTCGAGATTTGATTTTCACACACACGCTTGGGAAATGCTGGGACAGATTTACTAGCTATACCACCTTCTGCCCAGACTAAGGTAGTTACACTGCCACCAGGCATTCCACAGCCAGATACTGAGTGAAATTAATATTAACACAAACGGTATTGTATGCAATAAAGCTTTCAGGAGTGGCCAGAGCTGTTACCAAATACATATAAAGTACTGTCAGAGGACCAGCCACAATGAAAAGTTTAAACATTTAATAAATAATAAAAGAACATGAAAATACTAAATATCTATTTACAATAAACACTAGAGTTTCAATTACAGGAAGTATTAAAATAACACTGATGAATAGATTCACACAGATGAAAACAGTACTTAACTAATCTCACTATATTTTCCTGACTGACCTAAAGAATTATTACTCCCTGGTTACTTAACTGGAGCAAGACAAAATGAAGTAGGTGAGAGATTTTCCTTTGTCAGATTAGAGTGCGCTCTCAGACTTCAGTTTTGCCTAGTATTAAAATATCATGTTTAGTGAAGGATTACAGAATTACATCACATTTGCCCATCTAACTTCTGGTTCCCATGTCACCCACCTTGGGTGGAAGCTGTCAGGATTTAGCACATATGTCAATAATACACACACACAGCCTTGCAAGATCTGCTGCAGCTCCTGGAAGTCATAAAACAATTTCAAACTTCTCCCCTTCCAAAGTAGCAATCTGTTCACTGCTAAAGACAACACAGAAGGCTGTCCTAGTGCCTGTTTTCCCAGACATTTTTTTCTCTGGCTGCAATCAGAACTGTAAGATATTATGGCCTACATTAAGTAATTTAATTTCTTACTATTTTTCAAAGTGAACTGGACCCGAGTTTAACTTCTCCAGTATTCTCTGTTACAATATATACATTTAATCAGTTACAAAATAGTGCAGTCTGATATGCATGTATACTTTATGTTGAGCAGGATATACTGATACATTTAACAGAAACAACTTTACAAATGCATTTTTCAACAAATGCATTTTCAACACAAACATCTGTACAAATCAGTTTGATATACAAGCGACATCTAATTCTTCCCAAAATTGCAGCTAGCTGTGCTGGCATATGTTACACATCCAGTGCTGTACTTCTAGCATAGCTGGCAACACCCCACACTCACACTATAATCCAAACATGTTGCAGTACCTTCTGCAAATGGGTTGCCATTTCTCAGGTCATATAGTCTGCATTATTTGGAATGATTACAACTATCTGATCTTTGGCATCCATTATGTAGTCATTGTTGCATAAGCCGCGATGGTACAGCGGTAGCATTATTGCCTCACAGCAAGAGGTTCTCCTGTTCGATTCTTGGCTGGAGTGCCTTCTGTGTGGAGTCTGCATGTCCTCCCCATGGTCAAGTGGCCTCCGAAAGACATGCGTGAATGGGCGTGCCTTCGCTGAAGGTTAGATGTCGGGCTGGCAACTTGGCACCATAAAAATCTACTGCCAATCATTAGTGGACTGGAGTTCTGCTGTGGCGATCCCTAACCGGGAAAAGCTGAAAAAATATTGTAGTACAGTCTTCTCTACAAACATGGGTTTATAAAGGATTTCATAATTCAGTTAAAAACAATTACTCTGGCGTAAGGCTCCAACTTCTTAATGAGCTACTTCCTGGGGCAAGGGGATGCAGGGTTTTCTTTCCACCTTGACTATTTTGTGACACTGAGCAAGTTACTTACCCAGACAGTGCTTTGGAGCAATTAGGAATCTGGGCAAGACTGCATGCCTAGCAACTATGAACCTATTGTAATTTTCTTGTGATTCTCTGTTGGTGTGCTAGTTCATGAAATCTTATGGCAGTAACACTAGCACACTGATATTTTGAAGGCAATGTATGTAATTTATTTCTTCAAACGCAGTATGCACTGCGTTTGTAGATGAAGCACTGAAATGCAAAGTTGTCTGCAAACCTCTGCATTTAGTAATAGTCCTGTTTAATGTAGAGTTATTCAGATGAATTTTACTTCAGCAGAGATTGTGCGTATTGACTTAACATACGTGATCAGGGGTTAATATTTCTTATGCGGTCATGACTACTCTTCTGTTTAGTCTGTACAATACATGGCTAGATATTGTACTATGATAGTGATCTTTATACAATTTCATTTAAAGCATATTATGCACAAGTATTTTATTTTTTTTCATAAATGTGGCTATAACTGTTGGGGGGGGGGCATCTGTGCATGAAACTACCTTTATGCACTAATTTGGACATTTTAAACAGCCTATTATCTAGCTTTGAAGGATTAGTGTGTGCGTGTGTGTAAATTCTTATTTTTTATTTTATTTTTGACTGGGTTAGTCCCACTTAAAATTAAATACTTTTGACTACTGTGTGTGAAACAAATCTGAAATATGATACTAAGAAATTATCTCTATTTTGACAATCCTCTGAAAAGGATGAAGTCAATGATGTAGCTATCATTGCTGGGTTTGGGGGGATATCTGTGGATAAAAAAGACCCTGTTGTGCTGGTAAAAAAAAAAAAAAAAGTCGTAAGTCTGCCTTTGCAGGACTAGTGTGCATTTGTTTAAAGCAAATTGGAATACTGTGATCTGTACACAGTTTGTGTGTCCATAATTGTTGAGCATAGAGGTTGGCGGCTTAAAAGAGCAGTTTGAGTAAGCTTTTATGGTTGAAATGTTCTGAAACAGGTACTTTTTGCCATTGATTCATACATTTTTCACTGCTTATTAGAAAAAATGTCCAAAATTATAAATTTTAAAATGCACACTAGCAAATTTTGCTGTATTAAACAAATATAATTTAAAGCAATTAGGAAAATAAAATTTTAAAATGCACACTAGCAAATGTTGCTGTATTAAACAAATATAATTTAAAGCAATTAGGAAAATAAAACAAAACACGTGCATTTATGCATGATCCTAGGTGTGTGCCTGCGTCTGGCTGTGTTGGGCCATGGTTAAGTAGTCTGGACCACAAGGTATGCTTAATCCACCACTAGCCAGATGCATGTCCAAGGACTAGGTACCTCAAGAGAAGTTTACTGTTGCTCATTTAAAATCTGTTTTCGGTGTGAGTTTTTTTTAGCAAATGACTAGTGTTTATACTATAAAGTTTGAAATAAGTTTTAAATTAAATACAAGTCTCTGTAATAATTGTAAAGGTAAATATGAAAATAGTGTGCACACTGACAGATTTGAACAGTGTTTATGGTAATTGGGGAGGGGGAGATTAGTAATGGGACACTGGAATGGCTGCAGGGACATGGTCCATTACCTTGCCTTAGGCCCAATTGACCATGATCCAGCTGACTTGTACATGAGGAAGAATATTCCAGAAGCAACAAGACCAACTTTCATCATGACTTTCTAAATTTTGCAGTGTTTCTTACCAAATGACACAGCAGTACAGGATTTAGTGCTGTAGCCTCAGTGTTTAGTACTCTGGTTCAGTTTCCATCTTTTTTTGTGCCCATCTGTTATAGGATTTGCCAGGGTCCTGGTTTCCTTCAAAATACTGATAGGTGAATCAGCAGTCTCTTAAAATACTTGCACATGTGTCCATTTGATGGACATGGACCATAACCTACTCAGGACTGGTTCTCCGCCTTATGCTCGTTTCTTACCAGGATAGGCTCCAACTTCTGTTTGACCCAGAACAGAATAAAACCTGTATCCAGCATTTGTTTATCTCAGTGGGTATGCTACATGTATGTATTTTTAATTTTCATTTTTGATGTCTGCCTTTATTTCTTCAAGTCATTTTCACCATCCAGTGAAGTCTGCTTTCCTTTAAAACCATGAAATGTACCTTCCAGTTGCTACTATTTGAGCTTGAATTTTATACTGCCAGTCTTGGAGACATGATGTAGTTTTAAGCATGTGAGAAGTTGGTAAGTGATCTGGAGTGATCTGTCTGGAATAACCACTATGTTGTGCAGTTATACCTCTTGTATCTGAGTAAGTACAGTCATTTATATAGTTGCTGAAATTGTGTTGGTTGTATTTGTTCCTGCACCTTTTCACTTGTACATTAATGCGTAATACAAGTTGTCATTTGGCATGATATGTCACAGTTACAGTAGGAATAGATTAATTTCGATGTTAACTGCTCTAATTTCCTTTTCAGATAAAAACACGGGCACTCCTGCAACAGATAAAGCTCATGTTACCAAGGTAAGAATGCTGTCATAATTAAAAATCTTTCTTTTATATGATAAATATATGGGTTACCTTCATAACATCACAGCCCAGTTCATCGACTCTGAAAATGGCAAGACAAAAACATAATTGCAGAAGCATGAAGTCCTAGAACATTCTTTCCTCTCCGGGAAAGTAACCACTTGGCCACCATGGTGAACTTTGCCCTTTCTTCACTGTAGTGCGATCTCAGAGATGGTATATTTAAGTAGGGAGTATGGTGTCTTTCCCTCCAGGAAAGTAACCATTTGGCCACCAATGAAAAACCACAACTGTAACAAATTAAGCCAAGGAAGTGGGGGGGGGGCTTCACCCCCCCCCCCCACACCCCCATGTGAAAATCTCGAAAATTGAAAATATACCATTCAGGACATCTAACAGTAAGGTCAAATCCCTGCATATTAATTAGGTGAAAATGTCGAATCTGATGAACAAATTCAGCAGATTCAACATTTTCACCGACTATCGAATGTGACATCCATATAGGAGCTCAGGTAAGTGTCACTCCTACCCTTCACATCACATTTTTGCAGTGGTGTAAGCCCCCCTGTGGGGGCTGTGCATTTGCTGATATGCATTATCAATCACTTAACGTTCGGCAACATGGGAATCTGCCATCTGTCGTTCAACATTCCCATGTTCGCAGAACCTACTGTCAACATTCTGACCGTAAATCATACATATAAATACGATTGTAAAATATGCATTTTATGCCAGCGTCTGGGCTCACTTTTACAGAATTATGACGGTGCTTTATACTAAATGTAGAATGTTTCACTATAGCTAGTGATGCTGGATCACTGTCTGTAAAGTGAAACGGAAGGAATCAAACTAGGGCTTACAGGATAAAGCTCATTAGCAGTCGTACAACCTTTATCTTATGGGCTAAGCTTTGACTTTTATTAAAAAGAAATCAGCGTCATAGAAGTTAGTGGTATCTGTTAATTCTCCCCACAAATACACTGCAGAACAAAGTAGCACTGAGTAAGCCCTTGGGATTAGGAGTTTGGATGACTACTTAGGTTTCACTGAACTAAATTACACTTTTCTGCAATGCACAATCTCGATTGTTACTTTCTAGTTTGCACCTAATTTCTTTGAAACAGGTGATATAAGATTATTTAAGGCTGTTTTATATAAGGTTTTGTTTGTTTTCTGGCAACAACTCTCTGATCTGATGAGAGTTTGTGTGTGTGTGTGTGTGTGTGTGTGTGTGTGTGTGTGAATGTGTATATATATATATATATATATATATATATATATATATATATATATATATATATATATATATGTACATGTATATATATAATATATTAGCTGGGTAATTAAGCAATAACAGATGACATGGTGTGGTATATTGAAGATTTACCCACAGTTGGTGTGGTTTAATCGCAAGGCGAAGCCCAAGTAATTAAACAAAGGCAACCGTGGGTAAATCTTCAATATACCACAACCACGGAGTCGGTTATTGCTATTATACAATGACATTATTTAAGAAAAAAATACTTTTCTTAATGTTTTTGTATAATGGTGGATTACTGTTCTGCCGGTTGTGGTATACTGCTTCTTCGTTTTGATGTAGTGCGCATGCGTATGGGACTTTTGTTCCCACGCATACCCAGTACATCAATGCTTTGAAATGGATGCAATGGAGAAACAGTCTTCATTGCTCTGTTTTCTCTCTTAAAAAAAAAAAAAAAAAAGTTTGGGGCACTTACCTTTTTCCGTTGGTATATTGTAAGATTTACAACGGGCACGCTGCAATCAGCATGCACATTTTTTAATATTAATAGGGAGTCATTGTATAATGTACAATATATTAGCCTCAAGGAACTTGACCTGGATGTATTACCTGGTTAAGTGACTTGCTGGGTCACACAGTAGACAGATGGAGATGAAAAGAATCAAACCCAGTACTCTTGACTACAGGAAGCAGCTCATTAACAAGCGAGCCTTAAACATCTGTGCTACCTGCCAGATATGTTTGAATATCACATTTAAGTACTTGTTTTCCTTTTGCTTGCTTGTTGCATGAACGGGACTGTATAATGCTGTGTGTTTTGTTTAAATTAAAAATTGCTCTGAAAAAGAGCCTTCTATACATCATGTATGGACATAAGGGACTAAGGGAGACACCCCCTCCTATCACAGAAGATAATTAAGGCAGATTCATAAGAAGGGCTGAGAAAGCTGACATGGGAACAGTAGTTAAACAGAAAGAATATAAATACAGTACTTTTTAAAAATTGCACCATTCTAAAAAAAAATCTGTGCAGAATAGTTGAGACTCTGCCTTCTGTTTCCTTACAACATTGTATGTGGAAGACTATTCTTTTGGCCCTGACTTCAGCTAAGAGAGAATCTGGACTCCAGGCTCTTATGGCTGTTTTTCCGTAAGTTTTTTTTTATAGGGACAAGGTGTCTCTTCATACTAATCCTCTTTTAATGCCCAAGGTGGTTAACAAGTTAGTCTATTAATTTGTCGTCCTTTTTCCTTCTCAGTTTGCTAGTGAGAAGGTTCTTCACACCTTGGATTTGCATAGACAGCTCAGATATTATTTAGAAATTAATAAACCCATTCACAACTCTGAACAACTTTTTATTTTTCTGGGTTTAGCTGTTTCTAAGCAAACCATATTCTCTCGGATCTCTAAGTCCATTTATTTTTGTTGCTCCCTTTATGGAAAATGTCTTTCTGCCTCTGTAAAGGCTCACTCTACGAGGGCTGTTGCTTCCTCCAGTGCTTTTTTCAAAGAATTGTATGCCATCACCATCCATGAGGCTGCTACTGGGACCTCTGTTTATACTTTCACTAAGCATTACAAATTGGATGTTACTAGAGCAACAGCTGGCTTTGCCTGAGTTATCCTTTCTTGAGGACTCTTCTGTGCCTCCCCCCTCCCAAGTCTCCACTTGAGCTTGTGTACTCTCCCTTTTGTAAATAATACTACAACAGTGATATGGAAGGACATAGTACATTTGTGCAAACTCTTACCATAACGGTAGATGTCCTTCTCTTCACTGTTGCTGTATTCACTCCATCTCTCCCTCACATTCTTCTCTGCTCCTTTCCTTCTATCTTCCTGGCCTGGAATTCCTTTCCATTTTCTCCATCTGGATGCACATGTTCCTCCCAATTCCTTGGACTGTTCATCCTGGGGTATTCGGTTTTGAGGCATGTTATGTCCATATGTAACCTTTATGCCATACCTCTTGAGGGGAGAAAGCCTATGTGTGACATATGAAGTCTATAAAAATCCTAAAGCTGTGCTATATTGGCTGGACATTGGGCTACCCTTAGCATGGAGTCCCTTTTGTAAATAATACTGTTGTCCAGTGTTATTGTAAAATTTTATACAAGTATACTTTCTTTAGAGGGGTATGAATCAAGGATGTAGCTGTTCCTCCTGGGGTATCGGGAACCATTCTGTCAAGCAGCTCCTTGTGTTCCTTTTTTTTCTTTGGTGAAAATAAGTGGAGAGATACAGGGGATGGGTAGACAATAAGTTTGTGCTACTAGAATTGGAAGGTAGAGAATTCAGTGAGGGGATCATCAGAGTTAATGAGAAGGGACTGGTATGTTTTTGTTTTTCTACATATTAATTGGCCGACATTTTTCTAGAAGTACTTCATTTTTTTCTAGTAGCAAGGTTTGTTCACCTGCAAATGCTTTGTCATTGGATGGCTTTATAGCTAAGGTATATGGAGCAGGATGAATCTGTGTAGATGAGAGGTTTGCTATTGCTTTCTGAAGGCCCTAGCCTTGATCCTGCAGTTTTATCAGATATATTTTAGTTATGGGGTTAATCTGAAGCTTGCTTTAGAAAGCTGGAAATAAAGTTTTGTAGATACTAGATTAGTTTGGTTAAATTTATAGCAGCAGCATCTGCATCCACATTGAATATAGGAGACCATCCTAACTTGTTAGAGTGGGATTTGAACTTTGAACAGCTATTCTGAAGCTGGATTGGAAATAATTGGGGGGTGGGGTCACTGTAGGTGAGACTGAGTAAGTACTGAGGCTATTTTACATTGCTATGTTTGCAGTAATTAGATTGTGGAGGAGCTACTGGGAGTTTTGAAGTTAAGGCCTTGTTTTACACTGTCTGGATAAACACTTGGCCTTACTAAGAAGGCATTAATGATCTGCTTACCTAGTAAATTGATACTAAATAGTAGTGAAGGACATTTGTGTAAAATAAAGAAGCCTTGGAAGAGTTGTAGGATGAGAAGTTAGCAGATGAAGGTATGTGGCACTTAATGTGGACCTACTATTAATCAGAAGGATTTTAAAAGCTCTCCAGTTATAGCCATGTCTTTGGGGATGTTCCCAGGGAAGCAGATGTTAATGGTTTTATAATTTTTGAATTTCTATACTGTCAATGACCTTCGTTAAATATATCAGTATAGCCAGGAAAATGGTTGTGGAGGGCTGATTTGGACTCTGACCTATTATTTAGTTATGGCAACAATCTCTGGTGAATATTTGCTATGGCAAGTACTTTTAATAATGAGCTATAATAAATTACCTGTACTAACGGGAGGAAAAGAAATAGGGGTATCTTCTTTTGAAGAAAGACTTCATGTTTAACTGGAGTAGACCTGGACTGAATTTTTTTTGTTCACAACTAGTAAAAAAAAAAAAAAAAAAAAGAATCTGACCAAAGTCTGAATAAAGATGGCTTTTAGTGGTCTTAACTGTTATTTTTTTTTTTTAAATTTGAGTGGTGATGAGATATAAAGAATATTTTGATCAAGTTTTTGTAGGGAAGTGTACGTAAAGTTGGAGTTTGGAGAGATTTGTTTATATGTCTTATAAGGCTGTGGAAGTGTGAATGCAGTTACTGACTGCAATGAGTTTGGCAGTTATTATTTGAGATTAATAGTATTGAGGTAGTTATGCTTGCTTGACCAACGCCGGGATGTGATTTAACATCAATGGTATGGATTTGCCGAATGGTGGATTATGTCAATGGTATTAGAATTTCTATACTGATAAGTGGGGTTAGGGGGGTTGAGAGATTGTGTGTATGTGAGTTAGGATTAGGGTTGCGGATGAATGAAGGATGGGTGTTGTGTGCGACTCTATTTTAAGATGAAGGTTTGTGTATTTTAGGGTAATGGTTAGGTTGGGGATAGATGTAGTGTTTGTGTGTGGTTTTGTGAATGTTTGTGTCTGAAATCTGTCTTGTGTAGTGGCAGTGTTATGGGAAGGTTTTTAATGATGTGAAGGTGTAGGGTTAGAGTTGAGGAAGGGGGGGCAGTGCACCTTGCCCTCTTTAGTAATGGCTGCTAACCCTAATGCTGCCCCTTTCCCCCAAACCTGATCCTACACCTTACTCTCATTAAAACCCTCCCATAACACTGCCACTATTCAGACAAATTTGAGGCTAGTGTTACAGGGGGTATTAATTTTAATATTGGGAGGAGAAAGTTTTCCTCTCTGTTACTGTGTTCATTTTTTGCTATTGTGTATGCTCCAACTTATTTTGTCAGTGTTTTTACATTTGACATTATGGCAGTTTAGTCATGCACGAGACTTCATTTAAGGTGTTAAAATTTTCATTACCAAAGTTTTTGAAAGCTTTGGGAATAACTGGAAAATAGATGAGTGGAAGAGCTGTATAAATGGACAGTGGGGAAAAAAATGAAATTTTTTAGCCAATGACCTGTTAAGAAATGATGGGGTGGGGAAAGGAGTAAGTGTGGAAAAGAACAAAGCAAATACAACCTCAATGAGTGGACCAGCCCCAAGCCAGTTGGAGGAGGTTCTGAGAAGTGTCTGTTTCTGTAAGTGACCATAAGACCGCTTTAACATACCGTGCAGACTGAGGCTATAGTAATCTGGTATTGCAGAATTACAGTGAAATACAAAGAGAATGTGAAACTGTCTGTTGCAGCTTCTAAAGTTAAATACAGGTCTTTGGTTCCTGAAACTGTTTGTATGTGCACTAAAGATTTCCCTTTTCTCCTCTAAATTGCATGAAATGCTAGAGGTCAGCGAACTACTCTGCTAAACGTAGACATCTTCATTTCAGTAGTGAAAAGACAGCAGAGGCACATTTCCTTATTTTCTGTTTCCATAAGCGTTTAAGAGTTAACAGAAACCCTTGTTCTGAGAAGAACCTCTTACTGAGTTTGTAGACTTCAGGGCTTGAACAGGGGTCAGGGGCTAGGAACCACTGGAAAAAGTCACACAGAGGAAAGGACCTGTAGATATACAGAAAGGCAGAAGTTTAAGCATATAGCAAACAAGCAGGAATATTAAGATCTGAAGAAAAATGATTAATAGAAACAGGACCTAAAGAGTAGTAGCTGCTGTGGGGAATAACACTATTTGCTTATAACCATAAGCAAAGTTATGGCAAATTATTTAGACCATGGCACATTTTACCACAAGAGTTGACCACACATCATAACACAACAGTTGATGAGCCTGCCCCTGCTCAGTTAATGTCTGTGTTTAAAAGGAAGTTTTGGATCTGGAAATGAACAATTTAAAAAAAGAGAACCAAATGACACGAGTAGTATATATAAGCAGTTACCACTGTGGGACGACTTGGCCAAAGACTGTACCTGGCAGTGTAGCTAATAAGACACACAATTATAGATAAATGCCAAGAAAGGCATCTACTAAAATCAACTAAATGACATAAAATAAATTTGGTTTCCTGTCATGAAATAGTTCATTTTAGATAATGACAAATGCAAGGCCCGACCTTATTAATTTTATTTATTTAAGGGATTTTGTTTATACCACTCCAGTTTAGACTACTGTTAACTGTCAGTTAAAACACTGACATAGTGCCAGTTTAATACAGTAAAAATGCATTAGATATTTGAGAAAAAAAATAACATCTGCAGTATAATTAGAGTGATCATAAAGTAGAATGGTGCCTTAGAATAGATTTAATATTAATTTTTTCCTGGCCTCTGGGTATTTTGGGGCTTGTGCTAGTGTGATTACAAGGTAAATCTCTGGAATTTCAGGTTCTTAAGGTATAGGTTATACAAAATGTTTGTGGTATGTTATGTCTATCAAAAATCCCTTTCATGACAATCATTGCTTTGTCATTTCTTTGTTTTGATGCCTCAGAGGATTTGAAAACTAGTCATTATGTAGTAGCTGTTGTACATTTTGAATGCAATTAGGTGGTTTAGAAATTAGTCAGTTACTACCTACTGCAGATAGATGCTGGAGAAAATCTACCACACCAGTTTACCCAGTGATCATCTGTTTTTTCATATGGAATCATTTCAACTGCAGGCACAATCAGCAACATGTTGTATATGGAACAAGACCCAACTCTGATTTTAACTCATTACAGCTGATTGACACCTCCAGGTGTTTCTGTAGTTGCTTCCTACTAATGCCTCTAGGCATCAGTTATTGCTCATCCATATTTGCATTAATATTTCCAAAACCATGCTACATAATGGTTATAGGACTACTGCTTGAAGCTCACATGGCACACACAACTGTATTGATATTTGATATCTGTTTAGTGCAGACAGAGTTGTTTTTGTAGTATTTGTAGTATTTCATTATGTTAAGTTTCATATTTCTCTAAATATTTCAGTAGCCAAGTAGTACAGACAACTGCTTATTCTCGTATGAAAGCGCTCAGATGGATAAACAAAATGCTGTTCTCAGTATGTGTAACTGGAGTGGTTGTTGAGATACAAGTCATTTACAAAATATTAAAAAAACTTAATATGCACCATGTTTACTGTGACTTACAAACTCCAGTTTAAGACCTAGAACCTAAAGAATTTTATCACTAGAACCTAAAGAATTTTATCACTATAAAATAGTTTGTGGTGAAGAATATAGCATTAACCCATGCCTGGGTGTGGGTAATGCTGGATTTACCCATGATTGGCGTGGTTTGGTCATGAGGGCAAAGTGGGTAAATCCAGCATTACCCACACCCAGAAGTGGATTATTGCTATTATACAATGACATTATTTAAGAAAAAAAAAAATAATTACTTTTCTTAAATAATGGCATTGTATAATGTCTCCTTGCTGCCCTTCCGCAGCTGTCTGATATTCTGAGGCAGTTCTGATGTACTGCGCATGCATATGCCTACGCAGTACATCAGAGCTGTGGGCAAAAGCAACGGCGAAAGCAAGATCTCCGTTGATTTTTACAAACTGTTTCGCTATGTTAAATGGGTTTAACATAGCGAGACAGCTTTTTTTAAAGTTGTCTCGATATGTTAAACCCATTTAACATAGCACAGAGAAAGCAAGATTTTCGTTGCTTTTTACAAACTGTCTCGCTATGTTAAACTCCTTTTAACATAGCAAGACAGTGTGAAGCAACTAAGATCTTGCGTTCTCCGTTGCTGCAAAAAAAGAGTTATAGTAATGGAAAAAGTCTGGGCGACCAGACCTTTTTCCATTACTATAACTCTGATTTACAATGTGCACGCTGACCAATCAGCGTGCACGTTTTTGAATATTAATGGGGGGGTCGTTGTATAATTTCCCTTTTACAATTCTTTTGTACTCCCTATGGTTCCAGCCATAAAAACATTTGTTAGAAATGAATTTGTCTTCAGATCGGCAGGGCATAAGCTTTTTGATTGAAATATGAATTTACAGTACAAACTTCCAGAACTCCATTGGAGAGAGTGAATTAATAGACATTTTGCACCTAAACATGTCTCTTGCTAACGTTTTGCACTTAAAGGTATCCTAGTTATTTGTTTAAGGACGACAGGCAGGCATGAAACTTAGTTTATCAATATAACTTGGCTCATTGTGATAGGTAATGTATAGCTGATAACTAAAGGGAGTCTTATTCTGTCTCCGGGACACATCCTTTTAGGATATTTCTTAACTGCTGTCAATCGGCACCAGTCTCAATGCTTTGCTTTTTTTTTCTCTCTCTGTGCTGACTGACATGTAGGACTATTGTCATCAATTTAAAATCCTTATTTAACAATTTTCATTGGTTTCTTTCAAGTGTGCTACACTCAGCAATAGCAACATGCATCAGTTTTCTAGGTATGTGCGTCACAATAATGTTAGAGACTCTGTAGCATTCTGTCACATCTCATTGCTGGCTGACATAGTCAACATAAATGAATTATGATTTGATTCTGCAAGCACATTGCACCTAAATGTATTCATAAAACATTTCACAGTCAATGGTCCTCGTTCTTTTTCATTTTCTGAATATTTATGCATCTATTAATGCTCCAGGTTTGCATGTTATGGGCAGTTCCTTCTTTAATAATACTGACCCTAGGCTGGCTGGACTGCCATCCACTTATTGACATCTGTCAATGGTAGAGCCTTGTGTGACCACGTTCTTTAGTATTTCTTGATTTCCCAACACCATTCAGCATTTCTTAAAGCAATTTTCACAACAATACTGACAATTTGCATAAGTTAACTATGAACTTTGAACTGTTGCAAGGCAACCTTGGTCTTTGAACATTTAATCTGCAGCACAGCCATTATTTGGGATTAGTTAATTTTCCATGCTCCATGAACATATATTGCATGCACATTATAGCATTACTACCCATCTGGCATTTCTCTAGATACAACTTCAGATTATGTCCAAGAAACTTTAGAAAGAGACTTTGTGGTGGAGGATGGACAGCATGCCTCCTCCAAGCACCTCTAACGACCCTCCTGATTGGCATCTCACCCACACTTTGGCTACAGCCAGGGTCAACAGTCTGAGTTAATACTGTGATGTTCTTAGTGTTTCACTGTTGCAGTCATTACATTTGGGCAATCTGCTGACAGGTTGCCCTGAGTCAGCCTGATTAACAAAGTCTTGGGTCCTGCGTAGGTTGCTGTCCCTTCTTCCATGACGTCAGGGGTATAAAACATGCAGCCGATGCCATTACATCAGTCTTTCTGCTGCACAGTGCCCAAAGCAGAAGCTGTTCACAAGTGCCAGTCGGCCGACTCCTGAAATTTTCGTTTTCGAGTTTCAGAACCGAAGTCTTCAACTAAAAGCTAAGTAACCCCATTGGGGGAAACATTTTCTTGCTACTTACCAATGTCCATAAAAGTTAATAATTGCATTACTTGTGGGAAGCAAATACCTCATAAGGATTTTCATTTGTACTGTATTCCTCGCCTAGGCCCTGACCACAACATACCTTGCTGTCAGTTTTGTGCTAAATTTAATCAACGCACTATTAAACGTCGGTATATTTTTGCCTCTAAATATTTTGGCTCACAATTTAATTATCCAGAAATGTCGTCTGTTAGCAATTTGACTACCAGAATACCTAAAAAACACAAAGAAAAAGACAGACCGTCGAGGTCCAAAACTGATGACTTTTCTCCTAAGCCAGTCGCCAGTACTCAGTCAAGCACTTTCGCAGCCCCTGATACCCTCTACTTAAGATTCGCAGGCCTCTACTGAGACCCATTCAGAGTCCGGTATTCTGCGAGATGCTTCAGTTATGGAACCCGTGGATGTCTCTACCTTAGATGGGTCCGGAGCCGCTGTGCAGGCACCAGCTTCTGAGGGTGTTTTCAGGCCTACAGATTTGTATATTAGACCAATGTCATCTTCAAAACTAAGGCCAAAATCTAAATCTATGACTAAAACATCTAAATCTATGACTAAAAAACCAACGCCTGGGGCACATGTGCAGGCCCCTATGCCTAAAAAACAAATCATCAAAATGGCTGAAGATTTAACTACTCTGATCAGGGGTAGCCAACCCTCTCCTAAGAGGCCTAGGCAAGATTTTGAATCTTCTGAACAGGATTCTATTTCTTCTGACTCTTCTAATGAACAGGATTTGTCTATACCTACTTATGAGGAGTCTGATGCAGAAGATTTCATTCCTTCTGCTTCCCCCTGAGGATTTTTCTTTTAGGGAAACTTTACATACCTTAAGGGAATATTTCCACCGGGAAAGTCAGGATTTCTCTGAATCTAAAAAGAGACTTTGGGATTTTCTTCTTCTTCCTCAGCACAGGCCTTTGACTATACCTCCTGTTCTAGACATTGTTGATTGTTTTTTCAGAATCTAGTATGGCTCCTGATTCCCTGCCTCCGGCCCCTTGTAAGCCAGACAGATACTACAGGGTTCCTGACTCCCACAAATTCCTTTTCAAAAATCCTATTGCAGATCCGGAAACCATTTCTCAGGGTCCCAAGGGCATTAAGGCCTCTACTGCTAAAAATCCTACCCTTCAGATAGAGATTCCAGGGCACTGGACAGATGGGGTAAGAAGGTATACACTTCTGCAACCTTGGCAATCAGGGCTTTAAACCGTCAATTTCATATGCTTAAATATCATTAGCATATCATGGGACTGCTTAAACAGAAAATTATGCTACTTTCTGACTGTGTGGAAAATAACGATTTACAGGATTTATTGCATTCAGCTGAACAAGTTGGAAAACATACTTTGCAATGTGGTTTCGATTCTTTGGAGGCCTCTTGCAGGGCTGCTGTAACTGGGTCTGTTCTTTGAAGGCATGCTTGGCTCAGAGCAAACTCTGCCTGATCATGTTAAAGCAAAATTGTTGGACGCTCATTTGCAACAGTACCGTCTCTTTGGTAATAAGGCTGAAGAAGTTTTTAAAAAAGATGGAAGATAAAGCTAAATCTATGCAAACTGTGAAAGATTTCTAACAAGTGCAACCTCCAAGATTTAGTAGGCACTGGCCTACTAAGAACTGGTCCTTTCCAGTTCCTTCGAGAGCCACTCAAGTCAAACCTAGACATTCCAAAGGCTCCAGGTGTCAGTCACAAGGGACTTTTAGAACAAAACAATGGGGTGCCTCCACCTCCAAATCTGGAAACAACAAAGCACCTCCCTGTGGTAAACAGTCTCAATGACTTCCCTCTGCACTCACCAAGCACTTACCTTTTAGCCACCCCTTTGTGGGAAAAACTGGCACTTCATGCAAGAAACTGGCAACTTATAACCCAGGACAAATGGGTTTTAAATATAGTATCCCAGGGATACAGATTTCATTTCCACAAATCAGTGGGCAGAGACCCAGAAACAAGTACTGTCCCTCATGATCATGGGGGCTATTCAACCTGTACCTGAAGAAGGAAAGGGACAAGGTTTCTATTCGAGACTTTTCCTGGTACCCAGAAAAGACAAATTATGGCATCCAATTCTGGACTTGTATACTCTAAACACATTTCTGGACAAAATTCAAGATGCTGACTCTTCAACAGTTATTTCCTGTGCTATGCAAAGATGCCTGGTTGGTAACTCTAGATTTAAGAGGCTTACCTGCATATCCCAATCAGGGAATCCTGCAGAAGATACCTCCGCTTCAAAGCAGGCTACTTGCATTACCAGTTCTCTGCACTGCCCTTTGGCTTATCTACTGTGCCCAGGCTCTTCACAAAATGCCTGACTCCAGTAATTGCATTTTGCAGGCAAAGAAATTCAAATATATCCATACCTGGACGATTGTCTAACTCGGGCAGAAAACAAGGACATTCTTCTGAAGCATCTGGCATTTGTAAAAAAGGTTCTAACTTGTCTAGGGTACACCATAAACAAAAAGAAATCACAACTGGTACCCTCTCAAAATTACATTCCTGGGTGCAAGCTTGAATACAACTGCCCAGATGGCTTACCTTATGCCAGAAAAGCAAATTCATTTGGTAACTTACTTCAAACAGGTGGCCACAAAAACCCTGCTATCTGCAAGGCAAATTCTGCAAGCCTTGGGGTTCATGGCCTCCTGCATTCTTCTAATTCCATATGCAAGGCTGTATATGAGGAAACTTCAGTGGTACTTAAAAAGTTTATGGAGTCAACATTGTCACAGCCTGGAAACAATGATTCCTATCATACCTTGCCTGCAACTAGAGTTCCTATGGTGGGCAGAGGCCTGTCATCAAAACAAGGGACGTCCATTCACTCCACCCCCTGCCATCCAAACCCTAACTACAGATGCATCAGACTATGCTTGGGGGGCTCATCTGGCAGGGAAGTGCATTCAGGGCAAATGGAGCCCAAATCAAATGCACCGTCATATCAATCAGAAAGAGATGCTAGCTGTACAGAATGCACTGACGGCCTTCAAGGACTACCTTCATCCAGAACAATTAATGATAAAGACAGACAACACCACAGTTATGTGGTACATAAACAAGCAGGGGGGTACCCACTCCTACCCCCTTTGCAGGGGGGTACCCACTCCTACCCCCTTTGCAGACTAACCATGATATTGTGGAGCATGGCATTGACCTACCAAATACAACTACAAGCTCAATTCCTGTCAGGAAAGCTGAATACTTTGGCAGACTAAGCAGAAATCTCATGGACCCACACGAATGGAAACTGGAACCACGTATTTTCAACATGTTGACACACAAATGGGGGAGTCCAGACATAGATATCAGTTGGACAAATTCTGCACAAGAACTCATCACAAAAAAAGCCTGGAAAGTGGATGCTTTTTCCCCCTCTGCTCTCCAAAGTTCTACTAAAAGTCAACCAGGACAAACCAAAAATGACTGATTGCTCCAGACTGGCCTTGTCAACACTGGTACCCACTCCTGCGCAATGTGTCACACCTTCCACCGTGGCACCTGCCTCAGACACCTTACTTACTGTCTCAGCAGAACAACCAAATTCCACACACTCTGCTCCAAACTTTGAATCTTGCAGCGTGGCTAATTACCTAAATTCACCCTTAGCATCCCTCAGCAAACCTGTGATGGATGTAATTTTGGAGGCGAGAAGGCCTAGTACTAGAAAATCTTATGCTGACAAATGGAAAAGATTCTGTGCCTGGAACCAATCACAAGGAATAAGCAGAACACTGCCCAGTATTCCTCAGAGTTTACAATACTTAACTGAGATGCTTCACAAGGGCCTGTCCTTTTCTTCCATAAAAATCCATGCCTCAGCCGTTCCAGCTCATTACAACACAGAACCTCCCTCTTCTGTCATCCTCTGCTAAAGCAGTATCTCAGAGGGGCCAAAAACTTAAGACCACCCAGGAGAGCTCCAACCCCTGCCTGGGACCTCAGTTTTGTATTGGAGAAGCTCACTCTCCCTCCTTTTGAGCCAGCTGCTACTACAGACTTAAAATTTCTCTCCTGGAAAATAGCATTCCTTTTAGAAGTCACTTCAGCTAGAAGGATTTCTGAATTACAGGCTCTTATGGCAGTGGAGCCTTTCATTATTTTTCATGTGGACAGGATGTCTCTCAGGACCAATCCATCCTTCATGCCTAAGGTGGTATCCAGTGTGGCTCTTAATCAGGCCATTCATTTGCCAACTTTCTTTCCCAATCCACAGAACAAGGGAGAGCGGATTCTGCATTCATTGGATGTGCACAGACAACTTAAATTTTACTTAAACAGGACAAAATCTCTAAGAAAATCTGAACTACTGGTGGCATTTGCTGCAGGGGCAGAGGGGAAAGGCTATTTCAAAGCCGACTATTTCCAAATGGATAAGCAATCGTTTTCATTTTCTGCAACATGCACCATGGTAAACCTATCGCCCAGGGGGTCAGATCTCATTCCACCAGGGCTGCTTCTACTTCTACAGCCTTTCTCAGAGGTGTTCCTACCAGAGACATTCTAGAAGCTTCTATCTGGAGTTCATTTCATACGTTCACCAAACATTACCATTTACCTTTCTCTAAATTCAGAGCTGGCTTTGCCACTGCTGTCCTGCAGGACCTTATAGCTGGTCCACATGCTGTATAAATCCATCCTCCCATCCATAGCTTTGGGAATCTACCCAAATGTAATGACTTCAACAGTGAAACATGAAGAACATAGTACAGTTGTGTACACTTACCATAAATGTAGATGTTAGAGTGTATTCACTGTTGCAGTCCTGGTTACCCTTATTTCTTGCCCCAGATGTCAGGTGTCCCCCAAATGGGGAGCAAAATATATATATATTTTGCTCCCCATTTTGGGGGCACCTGACATCTAGGGCAAGAAAAACTGATGTAATGGTGTCTGCTGCATGTTTTATACCTTTGACAACCTGACGTCATGGAAGAAGGGACAGCAACTGACACAAGATCCAAGACTTTGTTAATCAGGCCAACTGAGGGCAACCTGCCAGCAGATTACCCAAATGTGTAATGACTGCAACAGTGAAATACACTCTAACATCTACATTTATGGTAAGTGTACACAACTGCACTTTTCACCTTGTACCAATATGTCATCTGTAATGGTCACTACCCCCATGAGTCTGACAATATATCCAATAGCTTTTTGAGAGGCCTTTGGGGCTGATGAGAGCCTAGACAGCATCCCCAAGAACCATTATAATCTGAGGGGAGTATTAAATATACACCGCTTTCTTTAACAAACTTTGTGCCAAAATTAATAGTTGGCATCCAATACTGGAAGGTCTTTGGATCTTGGTATAATCACTACAACCCCCTCAACAGGATTAAGATGAGATTGTTCCATCTTAACAGCCTATTTAAGTCCTGGAGTCAATGCATACACACATTTTATTGAGTTTCATTGCTGTTACTATGCTATTAACCCAGCCTGTTTATCTGGTAACTCCTAAAGCCTCCATGTGTTTGAGTTCATGCTCAGCTTTTTGCCAAAAGCCTCTGGCATATGTCTTGGGGTATGTATTACAGATGGAATATTGGAATTCAGCTTAATGGTATATTGTACTGACAAACATGTATCTGAATAAAAGTCACTGAACTTTTTCATTTGGGCTTTGATTTCTTTTGTTGCTTCTGGCTACTGCATAGCATTATTTCTGTGATTCATCATATATTTTTTTTCCAGCATGCAGGGTAAAATTATTGTGACTATATACTTCACATCGGGTCTATATCACATTATCGAATAAACTATTTCGTGAATATCTATTTGTCAAAAGTTCTAGCCATCGAATGACATTTTAAGCAAAAGTTTCCCAGGGGAAAATGACCACTAGGGCAACCAGCGATGATTACAAAAATATTTAAAACCCACTCAGATGGGAGGGGGGGGCTACACCCCCCCGCACTCCCCCAATGGAGGTTGCACACCCCACACTCCCCTAACTAAATATACCAACTCCAAGATTGGACTACAGTGGGGTAAAGGGCAAATTCTAGCTGCTAGCCAAACATTTTTTCCCCTTGGAAAATTTTCACTTAGACTGTTTGATGGATTAAGGCTGCGAATATGGTTCAACAAAAAGGTATTTGACAAATAGGTTTTTCAATGAAGTGAAGTAGATCCCTTCACATTGCCTGAGCCCACATACATACTTGCCTTGGATACCATGCCATGCATTTACTTTCAACTTCAGATTTTAATGCTTCACTGGTATCGGATCCATATACTTTTATTTGGACACTGTACATGTGTTTTATTACCCCAAATTTTGACATGCTGTTTTGACCAGAATATTAGTCTGTGTCATCATTTCAGTTGCTCCCAGGCAGTGGTATGCATTACAAATTGCATGCAATGTAATGCTTTTGAACGCAAACTTTCCCTAAGGATATACGCGCACATGTATGATGTATCAAAGCAGAAACTTACCAATGCCTTATATAAACAGTTTTGGAACAAAGGGAGGTATGGTGGCATAGTTGTCTGTCTTCCTTGTCTATTTACCTGAAAAAGCAGCATCTTAAGTTGATGGCCCTGGGTGCTTTGGTAGGATCTTTACATTCCAAGAGTCAGCTGTCTGCTAAGAAGAGGACCAAAATGTTAGGTCTGATCTGGTTGCTGTCCAGCCTCCCCCAGATAGCTCTCTTGAGACTGGTGAAAGCCTGGAGGGACCATTCAGTGGTTGCTTTGGATTCCTCTGCTGCAAACCCACCAGAGGTTGGCATGGCTCTGGCTTCTCGCATGTCCTTTGAGACTTTTCAAAACATCTGTTCCTGACAATTAGGAGGAATCACTGCTGATTCTACCGGAAGGATCAAGGAGATCCTTGGATCTGGGTTAGGGAGGTGATTCCTACAACCATTTAGTCTTGGCAGGGGTATATCCCTCAGAGAGTGTTTCATGTGGATGTCCTGCAGAAAAAGAAACAAAAAATAAAGCACATTTCCCCTGTTAAGGATCCCCAAAGTGTAGGGCAGGATTTGTTTAATGAATTGGCCTTGACTCCTCAAGGGGAGTCTGTGCCTGCTCATCACTAGTCTTCTCCACTCAAAAGACCTAGGGAATTGGATTCCTCAGATGAGGACATGGACTTGGGGAAAGAATGCATGACTTTTCACAAATTCCTTCCCCCTTGGACTATGGTTCAGTGGAGGACTCCAGTAGTCCACATTCCCCCCCTGGAGGAACTGTCCTTTGAGGATGCCATCGCCTGTATGATGAATTACTTCACGTGGGATTGTTCACAAGTCTCAGAAAAGATACAAGCTCCTACAGATGGAGTCTCCTATCTGCTGTTCCTCCTGTTTTGGCTGCCCTTCTGGGTACTTTCTCAACAGCTTCTGGGCCCCAGACTGTCTCCTGCACCTAAAAGGCCTGATTTTTTATAAAGTGCCAGATGATTGTAAATTTCTTTATAAATGCTCTTCTGCTGACCCTTCTGTAGTGTCAGTCTCCTCTGACAAGCCATCCAAGTTATTTGCCTCTACCAAATTACCTTCTGATAAGGATATTAAGGCTATAGAAAGGCTGGGCAAAAATGTTTCACTGCTGCCACTTTATCTCTCTTAGGGCCATCAATTACCAGACTTATGACCAGGTATGTTTTGGCCCTCTTCTCCGATTTCCAAAGTGGTTCATAACCATCCTGACAAAGAAGGAAGTCTTGTGTCCTTTCCCTGTTGGGCTCTACTTTGCAAGTTGCTCGCCACTCAGTCAAATGCAATTATGATGCAGCTGACGCCTCTTCCAGGGCTGTTGCCTTTGGCTCAATTATGAGGCATTATTTTGGGCTTCATCATGGTCTTGTATGATATTAAGGCCAACGTTTGGGTGCTTCTTTGGGCAACAAAAATCATTTTGTGTCTGCTGCTGCTGAGCTTTTCAAGTTTCTCCAGGGCAGGAGTTGAAATATATTTTTATTTCTACATTTCCCAAATTTCAGAGGAATTATCCTTCCAAATCTGTCTTTGTTCATAGGCAGTCTCACCCTCCTCCTAAAGGCAAGAAGGGTTCTAGGTATGTCTCCTAAGTGTACTCAAGATTCCTACCACCCAGAAATCTGCTTTCCAGGTCTAGCCAGGTTCTATTTGACAATTTGCTTCACCTTTCCCTTGGCTAGATTCCCTTGTCCCTCCGTCTTTCCCTGTGTCTTCCAAATTGGTTAAGAATCACTTCAGAGACTCATGTTCTGCCCATTATCCACCAGGGATATTTCATCGTTTAGAAGTCCCTTCCTCCCTTTTTTAGGCATTATTCAACCTTCTCAAGAGCAGCTCTCTTTCTAGAAGTGCGTCACACTCTTTGTTCAGGCACCATTCAAGCTGTGCCACCTGCCCAGGTAGGGAAGGATTTTTATTCCAGAATGTTTTTGTTCTCAAAGGAGGGTACAAGGAGACCAATTCTGGATCTTTCCCAACTGAACACCTTTCTCAATATTCTTTTTCGGATGTCATCTCCACAGATATTTCCTCCTCTTCTGTCCCAGGTCTTTCTGATATCCCTGGATACCTTCACATTCTTATCCATCCCCTTTTCAGAAAATTTTCTGTTTCTTCCTCATACTTTCAGTTCTCTGTTTTGCCCTTTGGACACTCTACTGCCTCAGGGGTATTCATCAAATGATTTTCTCCTATCACTGTGTTTTGCTGGATTAGAGGTATTCTGATCTTTCTCTGTCTGGATGATCTTGTTCATTCAAGCTCATTCCTCCAGCACTCTGCTTCAGCATGTCCAGTTTATGGACTTCACCATAAACTTCCAGAAAGCCATTTTGACACCTGCTCAGGATTATATTTCCCTTGTTTGCAGACTTCAGACAGTTCCCATACTGGAAACTATGTCTGTCCCCAAAGTTCTGCCTCTAATTGCTTTTTTCCAATCTCTTCTTCCTGGTGTGTTATGGCCAGGGAATTCTTCATGGTTTGCAGGTTCATGGCTTCTACCATTCCCATGCTCCCTCTTGCTAGGCTCCACATAAAGCTTCAGTGGTACCTGAAGTCTGGCTTCAACACTGCACCTGCTGAATTTTTCAGTACCTTTCCTTTCCTGTCTCAGGCTTGAGCTTCAGTGGAGTTATCAACTTTCACTCAACCTGAGCTTTTCATGCTCCAGTTCCAGCTCAGAAGCTCTTTACATGTACTTCGGATAGGGGATGGGATGCTTTCTGTAGCCCCCTCATCAGAAGTCAGGCAACATCAGTATAATGGAGATGAGGGCTTTGCATCTGGATCTTTAGGCTTTTCATTCCTTCCTTCATCCCAGGCCCCTCAAAATTTTCAGACAATACCATGGTGATGTGGTATGTCAACAAACAAGTGGCACAGGATGCTGTCTTCTTTGCAGGCTAGCTCTTTTAGGTCTGGGATTTAGCTGTCCAGTATCAAGTGACTCTTCAGGCAGTTTTACATTCTCTTGGGAGTGCTGTCTAGTCGCAGACTCTTTGAGCAGGTCCAGTACAGAAGCTCATGAATGGATGCTTCACAGGGATGTGTTCCTGGGCATTGTCCATTGGTGTGATATTTCTCTGGTAGATCATTTTGCCTCCACTCTGAACAAAGTCTTCTGGCTTGGAAAGTGGATGCCCCATGTCTTCCCATTGAAAGTGGATGTTTTTCTGCCTTTCCTTCCTTTCATTTGTTGCGAGTCTTGCACAATATCAAGCAGAACTCACCAAAAATGTTTATGGTGACTGCCTTTTGGCTCAGTCAGAATTGGTTCCCCATTCTTTCTCACTTGGCCAGGGGCAATTACCACAAATTACATGACTGGGTGGATCTTACACAAGACAAGAGGTTTATTACCCATTCTTACTTGCCCACTCCAATTGATGCATTGAGTGATAAGATCTTTCTCTCTCTCAGGCACGTCTTTGCTAAGGATGTAATTGGGGTTCTGTGGGAGGCCATGAAACCCACTACCAGGATATCCTCTGTCTAAATGCAAGTGATTTTCAGTCTGGTGCCCCTCTTGCCATAAGGTCCCCTATCTGTGGAATTTCCTCATTCTCTTATTTGTGTGATCTACTCCATGCTAGGTCATCATATTCTTCAGTTAAAGCTCACCTGTCAGCAATTTCCACTTTTCTTCCCCTAAATCTGCCTCTGGACTCTAGGTTTCAGGTCAAGCAGTTTTTCAAAGGCATCCTTAATACCAGATCCCTCAAAGCCTATTCTACCTCCCAAGGGACCTCAGTTTTGTACTTGTAAAATTGACTGAGGCTCCTTTTGAGCCTGCTTTAGCTTCCCTTCAACATTGTACTTGGAAAACTGCTCTTTTGGCACTCACATGAGCTAAGGTAGTTTCTAAACTTCAGGTTCTTTTGGCCATTCCTCCTTTGTTAGTCTCCCACAGACCCAGGGAGCCTCTTTATACTAATCCGTTGATGCCCACGGTGGTCGAGGAGTTGTCTGTTAATCAGGCTAGTCATCTTCCCTCTTTTCCCTTCACTGTAGTCTGCTAATGAGAACGATTCTTCCCACCTCAGATTTGTGTAGACAGTTCAGATATTTGGACAAAACTAAAGTTGTACACACATCTAAGCCTCTCTTTGTTTCCTTTCATCCCAGGACTTTGGATTTGGCTGTTTCTAAGCAAACCATCTCCATTCGGATTTCTAAGGCCATTTCATTTTATTTTTTTCATAGAAAATATCTATGGTCTGTAAAGGCACAGCTGCCCTAGTGGAATGCCCTCCTCCGGTGCTTTTTTCAAGGCTTCCACTTTTTCTTTTAGCTGTTCTTAGTGGTCGCCACAGTGGATCATATGTTTCTATTTCTTCCTGTTCTCTGCATCTTGAGGTGCCACATCAACCACCTGCATGTCCTCTCTCACCACATCCATCACACTCCTAACCTTCGTCTTTTCATCCTGCCTTTGGGCATGCCTTCTCCCTCCTCTTCTCCTTTGCCCACCAGTAGCCCAGTTTCCACCAATACCCAGTTGGCTAACCAGACTGGTGGTGTTCATACCAATTCCATACTTGAGGCTGCTACTTGGTCCACTGTTCATACCTTCAGTAAGCATAACAAGTTGGATGTTATTTCTAGGGTGGGTCAAAGTAGTCTTTGTCAGGGCCTTCCTGCATGGGTTTCTAGAGGGATCTTCTGTGCCTTCCTCCTCCCAGGCTTCTTGAGCTCTTGTACTCTCCCATGGGTAATAAATGCTGCAACAGTGATACGGAAGGACATAGCACAGTTGTGGAAAATCTTACCATAACAGTAGATGTCCTCTTCACTGCTGCAGTATTCATTCCCTCCATCCTAGCCACAATGCTCTCTCTAGCCTTCTCCTTTTCTTCACTACCTGGCTGAGAGGCTCATATCCTCCTCCTGGATGCACATGTTTTCCTTCTCCCTAAAGGCATTTTGTTCTTCCCGAGACACTTCAGTTATGAGTGTCGGCATCTGTCAGCATCTGTACATCACCTTTATGCCCTACTCCTTGTGGGGAGCATGTGTGTGACATACAATGCCTACAAGAACCAACTGCTTTGGTATATTAGACTGTTCTTGGCAGGGGATCCCTTAAGTAAAGAATAGTACAACAGTGAAGAGAAGGCCATGTACTGTTTTGGTAAGATTTTACAGAACTGTGTGTGCTTCACTTATGTACCATGAGGACATCATACTGTGTAACTGATCATGTACCTTAGATGACAAACTATACATACATATGTGAAGCACTACAGTGCTCAAAACTCTTGTCAGATAGCCACACTATCAAAGTTTCTGCATAACAGCAAATGTGAATTCTTAGTGTACACCTGGAGAAATGGTTATTAGTTAGCAATTAGTCTTTATTTTTTAATCTTGCGGTTTTATCTGACTTATCCCTGTTACTTTCTGACTTTTCTGTTTCATTTTTTCCTTTTATGTATGGATCCTACATTAAGTAAATGTGCATTAACTATTGCTCAAATACTGCAGTAGTGCATCATGGAACTTGTATTTTATATATTCAAACACTGTACTAGTCTATCTTTGTATCTTGACACGTCTGTTGTGTATATTGGGAAGTTTTTCTCCCTAAGCCTCTGATGAAAATGGGCTACTTAAGCCCACTTGGACTTTCCCAACAAACAAATGGAAATAAATAAAATGGCACCTGTCATTCAACTGTACTAGCTGCATATAGTGATTTTCTTTAAATGGGATACCCAAAAGTTTTTCTACCATTGGGTGATCGTGTGGGAGTATTAACAATTGGCAGCGATGCCTTTACTCCAAATAGAAATGTCCTCATTCTGTGGTACTGCATATGGATCAGGAATGCAGGTGCTTGTGTGGTACTGCCTCTGGGTCAGAAATGCAGGTTCCCACTGTGCAGAAATGCATCTGGGTCAAGAATGTAGGTATTCATTGTATGGTATTGCACCTGGGTCAGGAATGTAGGTATTCATTGTGTGGTACTGCACCTGGGTCAAGAATATAGGTATTCATCGTGTGGTACTGCACCTGGGTCAGGAATGTAGGTATTCATTGTGTGGTTGTCAAAGGAAAAAACTTCAAAGACCAATACATGTAAGGTTCAGTTAAGGCACTTTAATTTACTTGCAGCAAGGAGACAAAAACATGCAAATACAAGGATTTGTCTAACTACTAACAGGAAGTATGTTCATTCTTATACTGTTTTACAAGACATGGCCTTCTAAGCTGACGTAATCAAACACAACTTTAAGCATTGTACTACAGCAGGTGTTACTTCAGATTTTCTGCTGACATGACTAGATTTGTGAGAAACTTTTTAGAAAAACAACCTGGCCTTGGTGACCAGTACTTCATTTACAAGCATCTATTGTACACTGTTACTTTTCAAGGTACTTTTCTAATACAGATACAAGCAAATGCTGATTGTAGTTCATATTTTCAAGCAGGCTTTGTCCTAATTGTCTTATTTCTACAGCTGTGTATGTTCTCATGGCACAGTGGAACCTCTTGTCTGAGTTTCATATAAGCAGTATTGTTCTATTCATTATTTTCCTAACACAAACAGAAATCATCTGCTTCTCAGTAAATTTCCAAGGCACAAGCAAGATTTAGCTGACAGTACAAGGTCAGAAAGCAACTGCAGTTTGTACAGATTTATGCAGTATGAAATTGAATAAATGTGTTAACTCTTTTAGACTCTGAATGCATTAAGCATATTACTAATACACACATTAATACATACGTCCACGTAGTATGTCACCTCGGCATCATCCAAGGGAACATCCGTAAGATCTTTTCTAGGCAGTGTCTTTTGCTTAATCACCTGCAGGCAACTGCGTGGTGTGCCATCCGCAGGGGTTGAGAGCAAGGTAGAAGGGTTCAAAGTCGTACAACGTTCAATTGTCATGTGAGGTTGGCTCAACAATGTCATACAGGAAAGATGCCTAGCAGGGGAAAGATATTTTACCTTCTCTTATAGTAAAATAATTGCGACTGCATGTGGCACTCTCTCAATGTGAGAGGGTGGAACAACACTACTGAGGCCGAAGCCTGTACTGCCATTGCAGCTGCAACTACTGCTTGTTCACAGTGAGGTAAAGACCATGCCACTGGGTCCAGCTGTGATGAATAATAAGCAATAGGGCATTGCTTGTCCCCATGCTGCTGTGTTAATACTGATGTCATATAACCTTGCTTACAATCTACAGTTTTCAAAAAACATTTGATAGTTTGGTAATCCCAAAACTAGTGAGGACGCTATTAACTGTTTCAGTTTGCAGAAAGCAGATTCTGCTTCTGGTGTCCATTGTAACAAATCCTGTGCTGCCATAGGCTTTTTATAAATCAGGTTGGTCAGCGGTGCAGATTCCAAGGCATAGTTTGGAATCCAGCTCCGACAAAAATTAGTAGTACCCAGGAAGGACATCATTTCCTTCTTGGTAGTGGGTTTTGGTACTTGCAAAATCGCTATTTTCTGTCCTTATCTAATGTTCTACCCTCCTTGGATATTACATATCCTAGGTATTTAACTTGTTTTTTTCCAAAGCTGCAGTTTATTTTTGTTTACTTTATCTCCTTCAGTGGCTAAAAATTGTAATAACGCTATGGTATCTTCTTTACAATCTTGCTGGGTGGGGGATGCCAGCAGGATATCATCAACAGAAAGCAAAATCTGACTACCTCTTGGTGGGGAAAACCCCGCCAAGTTGCTTGCCATTTCTTGTGAGAATATTGTTGGACTTTCACAATACCCCTGTGGTAGTCACGTATATGTATACCTTTTCCCCTGAAATGTGAATCCAAACCAATACTGGCTGTCAGGGTGTATCGGTATCAAAAAGAATGCATTGCTGATGTCTACCACAGAAAAATATTTCTGTTGAGGTTTTAAATCATTCAACAGGGTGTGTGGGTCTGGCACTGTAGGTGCTCTTGGTATTACTATGTCATTTACAGCTTGTAAATCTTGGACCATACACCACTCCCTATTCGCTTTCTTAACAAGAAATAAGGCTGTTACATGGCGAATCGGGAGATTCTATCAATACTCCTTCCTTAAGTAAGGCTGCTATTATAGGTTTGATTCCTACTTCTGCATCCTTCCTTAAGGGATACTGTCTCTCTTGAGGTCTAAATGCTGACTTTGGCATAATAGTAACTGGTCCCACTGTACGAATAAGTCCTACATCTGATTTTTCTGTTGACCAGAGAGTTTCTGGTATATTCTGTAAGGCATTCTCCTCCTCCTTCAATAGTGCTAATCAGCTGTCCTTGCTAGACTGCAAGTGTACAGCTGGGCAGGTCCGAGTTATCCAATTCAACTTCTGTATTTGTATTCCTTGTTCTGACAGTTCTAACTCTGTCTGTTTCTCCCATCTCGTGACTTTTTTTTTTTCCCAAGTCTACCCATTTCACATTTTTGTCCTTAGTTAAGCTAACGTGGTAATCGATTAGATTTGTAGAGTGCAAAGAACTCCTGGGGCAATGAACAGCTGGCTACACTGTTCCCTTTTGTGTCCCAGTACAGATTACGTAATACCAATCTGTTTGTATGGTTTTTAAACAATGTTTGCTCATATTCCTTATCAGTTCCTGGTGTATTACAATAATAGAGTACAGTGCAACAAATGCTGTTTATCAATGTCAAGGGAGGGGAACTTGCTGATGGCTACGTTCATCAACTCCTTGGTCACTGCCCCTGGACCAGTCGTAACCAAGTCCTGGCTGTACCAATAAAACATTTCACCCTTCGATTGCACTGCTAAGGTGTCAATTTGTCACTGTGGTTCCATACCCTGCATAGTCAGAACTACTGCTATACCAAATAGCTGCATAAGGTCTCTGCCCAAGAGGTTTACTGGGCATTTTGCAGAAACAACAATTTTGCTTTTCTGGGTCAATCCTGAAACAGGATCAGTTATCACAATATTATGGGAGAGGGGCTCCCGATACAGCTGTCCATTAACTGCTTTCACTAATATGTAATCAGGTGACTCTGAGTTCTCTGGCAGCTTGGACGGATGTATCAGGGTCCGTGAGGCCCCCGAGTCGCACAAAAATGTGACTTCCCTCCCTTCTACCAGGAGTGTGACTTCTGGTTTTGTGTCTGCTGAACAGAGCTCTAAGCTCAATAAAGCCAAATCCAATATTTCATTTTCTTCACTCTCCATGACTTCCTGCACTTCCTCTGTCTTCTGTCACATTCTCTACTCCCTCTATCACATACTCATTTGTCCCTTCTCTGCTATCCCCTTCTAGTGATTCCTGACTACCATATAGTCAGTCCTCACCCCCCTTATCCTCTGTGGTTGCCTTCTTATTTTTCTTGCAATCCCTTACCAAGTGTCCTTTTTTACGGCATTTAAAACATTCACCCCTTTTCTTTCACCCTTCAAAGTCCTCTGATCATTGATCAGATTGTTTGTTTCCCTGGGCATTTTTCTTGCCCTTTTTCCTGGACTGTACTACATACACTTCTGCTCCATCTTCTACAGACAATACTTGGGCTTTCTTTTTCTTTTTGCTATTAAAATGCCTTTCGGCATGCCTAGCATATTCAAGCAATGACTGTAATCTGCTTGTACGATGATCTACCATGTGTTTTGTAATAAAACTGCTTATGGGTGCAATACTGCCTTTCAAAAATGCATTCTTTAACTGCTGCTCATATGGGGAATCATGTGTCTGGTCTTCAGGAACCTGCATTCCACGATGGTTATTAAAACATTCTAACAGTCTGGCATAATGTCAACAGTCTCACCTTCTTGTTGGATGCATTGATTAATGCAGGTCCAGTCTGCCCTGGGTTTTCATTTCTCAGAGATTCGGTCTGTAAGACCTTTCACTCTGTTGTCTAGCTCTGCGCTACTTTGTGGGAGGAGCCTGAGCGCAATATCACAGGGATTTCAGTCGCCACTAATCATGTGCCAATCTGGTCCCACAATTTGTCTGACTACTTTTTTTTACCTCATTTCCGTTTAAATTATAACTCAGCCTCATTCCTTGCAAATCTTCTAAGAACTTTCTAAAATTAACTTTTATTTATTTATTTATTTATTTATTTTATTTTACATTTGTTAACCGGGCTGGTCTAACTGGATATATTTCCATTTTCAGTAGAGGCCCGGGGAGAAAAGCTCCACAGGAAGACATGGACGGAATACAACAAAAACTAACAAATATATAATAACAAAGTTAACAAACAGATTTAAAAAAGAGGTAGGTGTTTTACTCAAGACCAGAATAACTAATTCTATTTAAAGATATAAGCCATAAGTTACCATAATTTCATCATTGGAATCAATTAGAGAGAGTCAACTAGAGAAAGCAAGAGATGAAGGAAAAGAGAGAACATTTTGCAAAAACAAAGTACAGAATAGAAAAGATATGTATTGCTAGAAAGAGAGAGACAAATAGCCGTGAGGAGGAGAAAGAGCCAAGAAAATTTTTAATCAGGTTTAGAGCAGGAACATATCCAGTGGTTATTAAGGTGAACTTTTAGTTTTGTTTAAACAGTGCAGTAGAAGCAATTGAAGTAAGTTCGAGGAAGTTTATTCCAGTGTTTCCAAATGGCATTGGAGAAAAGGGAATCACCAGCAAGGTTATTAGATTTGGTTGAGGTAACTAGCAGTTTGCTAGAAGAGCGGAGAGAGTTCAGGTTTGAGTAGGGGCTTAAGAGGTTAGATAGAGCAGGTGTATTAAGAGGTTGGTAAAAGGCTCTTTGGACAAACATAAGTTGAGATAGAAGCAACGTGTTTGTCAGTTCGAGCCAGTTAAGTTGTTGCAGATTCTGACAATGGTGGGTTCTAAATTGTTTTCCAGTAACAAATCTAGCTATGTTGTTGTAGGAGGTAGATAGTTTAGAGAGATTGTTTTTCTTAAGATTGGTGTAGATAGGTGAGGCATAGAGAAGTGTGAAAATAAGATGTGAGTGGGCAAGATTCACTTTTGCTGGGAAGGTTAAAAAAGTTTTGATTCTATATAGAGAGCCAAGTTTCCTGTTTACAGATTTAATGGTATTGTTGATATGAAGGTCGAAGGAGAGATTGTTATCAATTGTGACACCTAGCAATTTGGTAGTAGAATCAGGTGATATAATGGTTCCATTATTAGACACAATGGAGAAGTCAAGTGTGGGGGATCTGGTAGTAGGTTTAAAGAGAAGTAGTTTGGTCTTTTTTGCCGATGGGATCTCTAACAAACTGTTTCGCTTTTGTAATGTCTCCACTTGCAATGACAGCAGGATATCGCAGGGGTGGACTAATTTGTTCACTTGCCTCATATTCTGGTAAGGGAGGTGGAGGGTCTGATGCTATTGCTAAATTATTGTCCTCTTTATCTAAAAACATTGCTTTTGAATTACTATTTTGTTCCCTTCAGTTCACTTCCTCAATCCACCTGTGTGCCTGAGGAATTCCTAATTGACGTTGCTTTTATACCCGACCTTTAGAATCGGTTTTAAGCTGTTTGACAAGTTTGACAATTGAGGATTTTTCTAGTTTGCCATCAAATTCATATTTATTAACCCATTTTGAGTAATATTTAATATTATCAGCACGCTGTGACTGCATGTATTTCGCGTCTTAGGTTAACGTCAGATTTTGGGATCTTTTTGTACAATTATTACCCATTTCGTTCTACCCTTTTAATCATTACGTAACACCTTATTTTTACGTGGTACCACTGATATTTGTATAGTCTCTTCAGAATGACTGCCTACCTGCTCTGTTTCCCTGATCTATGACAAGACAGTAATCTTTCTGTCCCTGACTTATAGACAAAGTCTCTAACAGAACAAATACAGATCTAGTCCCTGATCTACAACAGAAAAGAAGGTAGATTCACCTTACCTGAGCCATCATGATTGATCACCTGGTTCGAGTAAACCCGTCCTTCAGTCACAGATCAGAAAGTGGCTGGCCACTTTTGTACGACAATTCAGTCGGAGGACTTTTCAAATAAGAAGAACCGATGTGGTTTCTTCCCCGTACAGTTTCAAGCCACCTAGCCTGTCTGATCCAAGGCGAAGTGAAGGTTTCCGTTCTGAAGGACCAATCTGTCAAAGGAAAAAACTTCAAAGACCAATACACGTAAGGTTCAGTTAAGGCACTTTAATTTACTTGCAGCAAGGAGACAAAAACATGCAAATACAAGGATTTGTCTAACTACTAACAGGAAGCACGTTCATTCTTATACTGTTTTACAAGACATGGCCTTCTAAGCTGATGTAATCAAACACAGCTTTAAGCATTGTACTACAGCAGGTGTTACTCCAGATTTTTTGCTGACATGACTAGATTTGTGAGAAACGTTTTAGAAAAACAACCTGGCCTTGGTGACCAGTACTTCATTTACAAGCCTCTATTGTACACTGTTACTTTTCAAGGTACTTTTCTAATACAGATACAAGCAAATGCTGATTGCAGTTCATATTTTCAAGCAGGCTTTGTCCTAATCTATTATTTCTACAGCTGTGTATGTTCTCATGGCACAGCGGAACTTCTTGTCTGAGTTTCATATAAGCAGTATTCTATTCATTATTTTCCTAACGGAAGCAGAAATCATCTGCTTCTCAGTAAATTTCCAAGGCACAAGCAAGATTTAGCTGACAGTACAAGGCCAGAAAGCAACTGCATTTTGTACAGATTTATGCAGTATGAAATAGAATAAATGTGTTAACTCTTTTAGGCTCTGAATGCACTAAGCATATTACTAATACACACATTAATACATATTTTTCTAACAGTGGTACTGCACCTGGGTCAGGAATGTAGGTATTCATTGTGTGGTACTGCACCTGGGTCAGGAATGTAGGTATTCATTGTGTGGTACTGCACCTGGGTCAGGAATGTAGGTATTCATTGTGTGGTACTGCACCTGGGTCAGGAATGTAGGTATTCATTGTGTGGTACTGCACCTGGGTCAGGAATGTAGGTATTCATTGTGTGGTACTGCACCTGGGTCAAGAATGTAGGTATTCATTGTGTGGTACTGCACCTGGGTCAAGAATGTAGGTATTCATTGTGTGGTACTGCACCTGGGTCAAGAATGTAGGTATTCATTGTATAGTATTGCACCTGGGTCAAGAATGTAGGTATTCATTGTGTGGTATTGCACCTGGGTCAGGAATGTATGTACTTGCTTGTGGCAAAATAAGTCCACTTTCTCATTGAGAAGTAAATGAAAAATGTTCTGTGATGTAATTTTATGTCGATATATCTTCAGCTATTCATAGGGTCATACAAAAAAATGATAATTTTATAACTTCTAGGTTTTAATGTGTTCTTGACCAGATGGAGAACTGCACAACTTAAATAGGACGTGACAAGTATCCTACAGCAATTGGACAGGTAAAATTCTAGGTTACAGTCAAGGTGTCTGGCAGGGCACTGACCCTGGGGCCATACTTATTTAGGTTTTACATTCCTGAGCTATTGTCTTCATCTGAGGTGTTCTACAGTCTGTGCACTTGTCATAAAATCAGGACAGATTGCTTCTGTTACAGTTTCGGCATGCATGCAAAACAACTTCACTAAATTGACCTATTGGGCACAGGAAAATTTAATATACCTATAAAAATGTAAAAAGCTAAGCTTATGAAATTTGTAAGACGTGGACTAAATGGTAATTATTTACAGCACACTGTGAAACTGGATTAATTTAAAGTCCTGTGTATATGGGGTAGATCCACCTCCTAGATTTTATGATTATATTACCCAATTGGTTAATGATAGTTATAAAATTATAGGTCCATGAGTATGTACTAGACTAGCTGATCTTGAGGGCCATTTTAAGCCAGCCAGTTTCCCTTTTTGTGTTCAAACTAATTTATCCCATTTGATTATAGATTGACTTTAACCATTCCATGGCCGATGATTACATATTACCCCTAAAGAGAATAACTGGGATCATACTATAGATCATTTGAGGGGACCCATGCATGGGATAAAGCATTAGGGAGCTGCCTCTGTCCTTTACAAGTATATTACTATTATGGTTTACTATCAATATTGCGAAAGGCAAAACATTTTCCGCTGGCAATATCGAACTAATCCACAGAACCCGGAATCTTGACTGCTACACAATGCCAACTGAAATGATCGACACATTTGAGTCAACATTGTCACTGAAAACCTCATATGATATCCGTATAGGAGCTGATGTAAATCAAACTCCTATACAACATATCACATTTTTGCAGGGGGGCATGGCCCCTGCACCCCCCACACCCCCTGCTAATATATATTCCAACTCAGAGATCGCACTACAGTGGTGATATGGATAAATTTTGCAATCCCACTGTACTGCAATCTCTGTACAGTTTGTCGAACACTTATGAAAATGCACTACTGTGGCATATAGCCACCTGGTTTGTGTGTCAGTATAACCCTTTTTTTTCCCTCTCTTCAGTGGAAGCTGGGGGGGGGGGCATAACTATAATAGGCCTATCACTTACAATATAGTGATTTTTGTTCTTCACTTGAAAAGCTTGAGTGAGTAGGGTGCTGCTTCATAGTACTGGCCCTGGGCACTGGTTGAGCTGGCTATGCTTCTGTCCAGCTACTGATATGTTTAGGAAACATTTTGCCTGGGTATGTAATCCAGAAATTTTCTGAAGAGGTAAAACATGAAATTTTGAATCCTCATTTGGATGAAGAGGTTTTGATTGGTCCTTCTGCTTCTCCGTGTTCAAATAGTTTGAAAGAGGCAAAGTGATCTGGGAGTTGCTTAGATTTTTCATCCTTTTCTAAATCTTCTGAAAACCCTGTTTCGTTTCAGAAAACAAAACAAGCAGTTCTCATGAGCTTCCAGCAAACAGGAATCTAAAAAGAAATGGCTAGAGGGGGTCCAACAAAAAGCATGGATCATTTCAGGAAAAAAGACCAGGCCTCTACCACCCAAAGAATGTTGCTATAGTAATTTTTCCCTCCCTTCCCCCTGTCTCTTCTCCTTGAAATGGGCCCCAGAAACTGGTTCTCTGCTGTCCTCTAGCAGCAGATTGTTTTATAGAAATGGGTTCTGAAAGTAGTTTTAGGTGAGTAACAATTGGCACTGGATAGACTTACCAGCTTTTAGGGAAATACCACCTTTACCTCTAAATCGGACAGAATTTTTCCTTGGGTTCTTCATATGCATTCCTTAGGGTCATAGAACCAGTACCTTAGAACTAGAGGAGAGAATATTTCTGGTGCCATGAAGGATCCTACTTGGAGACCAGTACTTAATCTTTCCTTTTTCAACTTTTTTGTGAAAGTACCAAAGTTCAAGATGTGACCTTTAGAGTCCATTTCTCTTCTAGGTTTCTTGGTAACTAAACTCTTGACTGCTTCTCGTATCCCTATGATGCATAGAGAAGGATGACCCCTTCTTTTGATGCTTTTAGATAGTAGTTAGGCCAAACAGGATTTTCTGACTGCTGCTGTAATGTGGTGGTCAAAGGACAAGGAACTGACAAAGAAGATGCAAAGATCTCGGACTGAATCCATCTGGAGAAGGATGCAATCTATGCCATAGACTGGGGGACAGGTTTGTTTTCCCCATGTAACAGTACTGTCTTTTTCAGCATTTAGTTTGACTCTCCTTTACAAAGTTATTTCCAAGGCCTAGATAAAGCTGCATTTAAGGAATAGTGTCCGAGTGAACAATGACACTTAACTTGCAATCATCTGCAAATTTAGTTTGCCATTGTTCTGAGTTTTGGTTGAAGGTCAGACAAGTGGACACTGAATAAGTGGGATTCCCACTGTAAAGCTCTGGGGCACCACTGGTCACATTCTGAAGTAGCTCAAGGTACGTGAAATGTATGTTCTGCCAACCAGTTTCCAAAAGTGTTTTAGGTCTCTGACTGCTGTGATACTACTGCTGGTTTGTAGTTGTATTGAATTTTTGATTGGTTTTCGTCTCTGTGGTTTAGATACATACATTTTTTGGTCTTAATAGTTTGTTTTATTTTAAATTTTGTTTAACCTTATTTTCTTGGAGTGTTAGAAGTACTTGGTTAGAGTCAGTTAAAAAAATTCAATTCACTAATTGAAAAGAAATTAAATCTAGCTAATTAGTGGGAGGAGCTAAGACATGGGATTTCTTATTTAGGGTGTTTAGCTGCATTATTTAACTGCAAGTGCTGTGAGAGGCTGCTGGTGTGACTGCAGTGAATTTTCTGCACCCGCCCAGCCATCTGCCCAGTCCTTGTGCTTTTAAACTAGGCTGATACTGAGTTGCCTGCCCTGACATTACCTTTGACTTTGTAGCTCCGCCCAGTCTCATTATCACATCTGCTTTTTCTACTGGACACTGAAGGATCAAACTGGATAAGCCTTCCTGGCTGACTCTCTAATAACTTGAGTTCACCTCTGTGTCTTATCCCACTCACTCAGTGTATATTTTAATATATTTTTCTGTGTCACTTTCTGCAGCATATGCAACTAGATTACTGATCACTGGAGATACTAGGAACTGCTTCTCAGGAATCTGGTTTGGGATTAGTGCATCTGTTTTGCTCCTGCTGAGAGAATGAGCATAGGGATATTATGCTACCTTCACAGAGCTGCCAATTACTGGAAAACCTGAAAATTGTTCCTTAGGAGCTGGCTTGGGTTAATGCTTCTGCTTTGCTCCTGCTGAGAGGAGGAGCAGGGAGGCATCAAATCCTGCTAATTCTAATTGGGCCGTGTGTGAGACTTTAATGGTCTGCTTGTAGGTGAGCATCTTCAGGGCCTTTCTGCAGCGTGGCTTTTTGTTGTATCTAGCTGCCTTGTGTAGGACATTTAGCAAGTGCAGTGTGCGCTGAACCCAGAAACATCTGGGTTAGTACTTCTCATGAAGCAGCTTGGGATTAGTGCTGCTGTTTGTCTTGTGACATAAGGAGCAAGGATAAAGGATAAATGGATTCTTAATGGTGTTAAAACCACCAATATCTCCACTACCAGACAGCACCTCTAATCAGCTCCAAACTTAATTCAGCCCACATTAAGATGTGGATTTGTACTTTCCAACCATCTGTATAGACAGCTTGGTTGAAATAGGCATCTGAGCAATGCAGAAACAGTCTTGGCTTACTCACAGCCACCTACTAAAACTGACAGTGTGTGAGGGATGTACTTGTATAATGTTGGAGAGAGAACCCTCACATGAACCCACAACAAATAACATGCAGATTTAGTAACACACACCACATGACTAAACTAATTGCACACAACTCAGACCAAAGTTGTGGACCTGCATATGCTGAGCCTCTTAAAAGTAACCTTGCTAAACCACAAAGGCTTCCTAAATGTAATCTAAGAAACAAGCACTCTCAGTAACCAACCTCACAAATGCACAATAGAGGCAGCACCCAGCATAAGACATATATCTAAGAATTTCACTGAATCAGTTCAAAAGCTTACAAGGCCGGTTTCCACATATTCTAATATCCTACTCGTAGGTGAATCCATAGTGAGACACACCAATGCACCAGTCTCCATGCTGAGAAAGGTGAGGGTTGTGGTTATTTGCTTGTCAGGTACCAGGATTTGCCATATCTCACATGCATGCAAGTCCTTGCACCACAACCACACATGACAGTCAGGGTACACATGGGTGTAATTTAACTTGAGATGCACCTCCCTGGAGAAAAGGATGAGACGTGTAGAGCAATCTGCTATGCCTTATCAGCCACTATAGTTTAAGGAACTTTCCAGGTTGGGGGTGGTATTAAGCCAGTTGTACTGAGCTTGTGTTACAAGTAGGATGTAAAATGTGCATGCTGAACCAGCTATGTTGGGTGTACAATAAACTATCTGTTAAACTGCGATGCCTTCACTTGTCATTTAACATGGTATCAGAAGCCAGATTTTAAGTTTTGTCTTGTAAAGTGTAAAGAAGTATTAGAAGCTGTTTCAGTCCTTTCAAAGTGCAACAAAATGTCCAAAGTTGTACAAATCTCTTCAAACTGCAATAAATGGACAAAGTAAGTCGCATAAGCCTCTCCATGATGAACGAATGTCTAAAGTGCTAAAGGTACTTGCATTTACTTTTACGGCATATCAAACGAGTTTTGTAAATCAAAAAGTGTATAAGGTGTTCACATTTACTTTTAACGGCATGTCAGATTTGGAGACCCGAACCTTTGGTTTATGATGGCAATGTTGCAGAGAATTGGTGTGTATTTGAAAAAGTGATATTTTCATAGTGGTTGCACATTCTGATAAAGATTCGTGCACCTGACCATTTATACTTCTCAATTTAGCCGGAACAGAGGCCATTGAGCGAGAACGTTCTTTTGTATATGCAACTGCTATTTATGTGGGAGAGGGAGAAAACTGCTATATTATTGCTGAAGCAGAAATGCGGGAAGATCCAGATTGACACTGAACCAAAATATAAGGAAATAGTTGGGAAGAGCCCACTCATCGGATACAAAAAGATATCTGTATAAATATGCTAGAGAGAGTGATTAGCTGTGAGCAAGTGGGCGTGATAAAAAATGTGGACATTGTACACAGTGTAAATGTATACTGGAAGGTAATGAAGTAAGATTAGAACATTATAAACAAATTGAGGCGGTGAACAACAATAACTCCAAAATCAGAAAACCAATGTAGAAACAGAGAAAAATGGCAAATATGATGTTTTATATGGCTACCTGTGGGATCTGTGATTCCTTCTATATAGGGAAAACAGAAAGAAAACTCAAAAGAAGAATTTATGAGCACCTTAATGATATTAAGAATTGTAAGGACACAAATGCCTTATTCAGACACAGTAAGGAATGCACAGGAGTCACATTTAAATTTACAGTGTTAGAACACACCCAAAGAGATATAAGAGGGGGCCACTGGGAGGAAAAAGTAGAATATAGGGAGCTTTGGTGGCAGGTAACACTAGAAGCATACAACCCACCTGGGTTGAATGAGTATACAAGTATATTACCAATTCTGAAATTAAGGGCAGCTAAATTATAATATGTTGTTAACAAACATATAAAATTCATCTAGAAACAATTTTTGCAAATCCATTATATTTTATTTGTTACAAAGGTGTTTTTATAAATTTTACAAATATTAAAATGGGGTTTATTTAATACAAAGGATATTTTTAAAGGTTTTTAAAGGTTTCTAATTTTAGGTCCTACATGACAATAATATGAATTTCCACTAGATGGCAGTCGATACCATAAAATGAATTGTTTTATATTTATATTTTTATATTTAGTTTTTGATTACATAAAGGAAATTAGTTTATATTAACGTATAGAAAGATTCCATTTGTTTTTAAATGTTTTAATATGTTATTAAATTAAGTGTTTTTAAGTGATAGGGAAGTATATTTATTTAAGGAAAGTATGTAAAGGAATTGAACTGTTAATTTATTCAGATCGTGTTTATTAATTAAAGTCATTAGACAGACTATAAAAGGGAGTGGAAATTTAAGCAAAGGTTCATCTGATGAAGTCTGAGTATAGCAGATGAAAACGCAAGTGGTTAATAGCGTTAATGTTTTATAATAGAACTTGTACAGCGAAACTACTTTACTGAGTGTATTGTGTTTTGGTAATTAAACGTTGGCCAGAAAGAATCATATTTGCCGTTTTTCTCAGTTTCTACATTAGAACATTATGGTACTATCAAACTTCAAAAGTTCAACTGTAATAGTAGCAGCATTGTTTCCCTAGCAGCATGTCAGAAATGCATCTGTTTCTATATTGGAAAAATGAATTGTCTAAAAAGCAGAATTTATCAACGCAATTATGATATTGTGAAGAAAGAAATGAACAATGCAATATCACTTCATATTCAGAAGTTTAGTGACCATTTTTTCAAATTTATTCTTGACCAGGTGGATGGGGGGAGGGGGCAGAGAGTTGGACCCACAGATGACTACCTTAAATGCAGGGAGCTTCAGTGGCAACTGCAAACAAATGCCACTATCTACCCTGGGTTAAATGAGAATATATCAATCAGTCCTGTCTTAAGACTAAAAGCAACCTTAGTTTTATAAGTATTTCATGTTTTTAACCATTTGGCATGGTGAAATGAATGTTTGTATATATGTGGAAAAATTGGGATATAGCCCTTTAAGATCATTTTTTAACTGTTTTGTACCCAGCATGCTGTTAATGTTAAAGATGGAGTTGTATGTGTATTCAGTATTCTGATGAAGTTCTTTACTAAGGATGAAAGCGCTAAATAAATGGATTTTCTACAAAGTGATCCGCTGCCTTCTTTCATCCTGGTGATAATCACAATTACCATAAAAGTGAAGTTGGAAGCATATTTCAGTGCATCAATATTCAGAGATTATGCCAAGGCTAGTGTATTAAATCTAAAGGTAGCTCCCTCCATATTTATGACCCCATAGCTCATGCAGAATTCCTACTGGCAAATTCTATGCATATGTAAATAACTGTAATTTGTTCCCCTTCTGAAGTAAATATTTAGATATATACCCTTGTGGTGGAACCCTAGCATAAACAGGCTCTATAATAACTGAAAAAAATTCACTGCATGCACAAATTTAAAACTCGAAATGCCAATAAGCCTTGCAAATCTTAAGGAACTTTGGATCTTAGTCAAATCAACCAAAGCCAGGGATGAGGTAAAAATAGCCATAAAGGTGAAGCCTAACCAGTAATTCTTTAACTTTGGTAGAAATTTCAGAAACTGTGCTCAGCACTGAAGTTTAATAGTAAAGGATATTGTATAATCAGACTCTGAGGAAATTGAACTAAATTTGTCCAGTAGCTGATTGGATACACTTCATCACTCTTCCTAGATTCTGAGATCACATACCTTTGTCTTCACTGCTCCACAAATCTAAGACCAAGTCCTCAAGGTGGTGCTATCCGAGGCTAAGGACACTATTCTATGGACAAATAATATAATGGGCACAGTGGTCAGCCTAAAACATGACCTTTCAGACCCCCTACAGTGGTCATTCAATATCAGCCTTCAAATAGGCTTTGTTATAGCTAAGTAGAGGACAGTAATCATTCTCTTGCGCAAAGATGGGGCTTCAAAAAACTTGGGTAATTATAGACCCATAAGCCTGACCAGCCTCAACTGGAAGGTTATGGAAAGTATCATTATGGAGTTAAATAAGGATACAAGTAACGTAATCTCTCAACCTAAGCCAGTTCAGATTTATCAAGGGCAGATCTGCCTACTTAACCTGGTCAACATCTTTGAGAGGGTAAATGAAGTGAGGAATGAGGGCAAATCATTACACACCACATTAGATTTTTGATAGGCATGTGACACGATACCAAACTATGGTATTGTTGATAAATTCTTTCAGTTAAATTCAAATCCCTATGAAACTCATTTGATAGCAAATTGGCTCATTCATAGAACCCAGGAAATTAGGGTGGGCAGCAAAAGACCCGTCACAAGTAGTGTACCCCAGGATGTTCAGTCCTTGGGCCACTCCTATTTGCTTTGACCACCAAGAAAATGCTAAATGTCAAGGGTGTGTGACTGACTATGTTTGCAGACTAATATAACTTTGCCATCATAAACTCCTCAGATGAGAGACAAATTTTGCAACATGATCTTTCCCAAACATATCTGGTGTCAAAACCATGGACTAATACCAAATGCCAATAAATGTATAATTGTATACTATGGGGGAAATATTACACTGACAAATCACCACTGAAAGCAGCTCCTATTGTCAGGGTCTGAAAAACTGTCAACAATGAAGTGCCCTTTTATCACCATGTATCCATCATTGTAAGGGAGTCTTTTTTTCACAAAACATTTCACAGCCAGGTCCAGGAATATAATCAGTCCAATGTGCACATTTCTCATCAGGCTGATATTTCTATACAATGCCCCATTCAGTATGTAGCTGTCCAAACACTTGTCACAGCTGGAGTGACCATAATGCAATGCTTTTTCACAAAAAAAAGCAAGGGCCTATATCAAAACACTGTGCAGACCTTCACAAAGCCTTGTCTATTTTCTCATACAGGCTACAAGGAAGTGACCTCTGCCTTGAGCTTCAAAAAACCCTATCCTCAAGTGATGCATTTGCAAGTCCAGTGCTAGAGTGAAAGGTTATTGCTATCTTTTGCAACATAGAATACATTGGAAGGTTGGGTATGCATTGCAGAGAATACCCCTTCTGTGGCTCCATCTTCCACTACATAAATTGAATTCAGATGGTTTCTCTTCCTCTATTCAAATGTAATTTGGTTGATCAGATAGGACACTGCAAATTGGTTTGGCACCCATGTCCCTCATGGATAGGGTCAACAAACATGTCCTAGTGCATCCTTGTTCTGCCACCTCTGAGTTCATACACAAAATTCAAGGGCTAAAAGCTACCATGGGAGTGTAAGGCTAGGTGTGGCATAGGATCCCCACAGATCAACAGTTGAATAAGCATCTGTGAGACAAGAACAGTATCTAGTAAGTACCCATTTAAATAATACCAGCATAAGAATCATGTCAAAGATGTTGGCCAGATCAAGGCATGCCATGTAAACTGCAAAGCCACTATCCACAGCTTCCATGACTCTTTCAGTGAAGTGTACTAGTTTGTGCAGGAATTATCTACCCTTGATGAAAATGGGAGGGGTCCAGAGCAATAAGGCTCTCAATGTTAGAAAGCCTGAATTAACGCATTTGATAATTTTGCAAATTAGACTAGTTAGGCAAATTTGTCTGTAGTTCCCAGGGTCAGAGGTGGGGAGTCTTGTGTAAGGACATTACAGTGACAATTTCCAATGCTTCTGGAACATACTCAGTGTTGAGGCTGTAAACAGTGATTTTGTAGCCTTGTTCCTGGTATGACCACACTGTATTGACACTCGCATACGCATAATCCCCATTAGGCTGCATTGCAAAACCATCACCATGCCATCTACAAAAGAGGTGCTGCATTACGTTTCTGTACATCTTGCAAAATCTTCACAACAGAGTTATGTTTGCTTTGAGTTTTTGGAAATTTTAATTAAAGACAATGCTCATGAAATAGACAAATTGAGAGTAGATATTTGTGCCACTGATATTAAAATAAGAAAGATCTTTTACTTGAAACTTGCACTTCTAAATCTACCTGCACAATCAAGATGAGTACATGGGTGGTTTAATTTATCTTATAAAAGTGATCAATAAAGTAATAATTTGGATCTTTTAGAATGGCCAGATGTTCAGACCTTCTCAAAGGCAGCCAATCAGAGGGAACAGGAAGTGATGAAAACACCTGAAACATGGACCAGGAAGACCAGTTAAGGTAGAGATGAGATAAATGGATGCAGGATGTATCAAGGGGGAGGCAGGATGAACTATTTTAAAATTACAGGAGTCATTAGGTGTGTCTCAAACTAATAAACAAAATAGTAATGATTCCCAGAGCAACCAGTTTTTTTTATAATCTGCCTACTATATTCACTTTCCACCTTTTACACCCCTCTAAAATACTAGTAACCAAGATTATTCATGTAATTTCTCTGATGCCATGATTTTATTTTCAGACTACCATCTATCCATCCCAAATTTCCTAAAATGTTCATTCATTTCCTAATGTTCCCCTTCCTCCTTGGATTTTTCCATGCTTGTACATTTTCTGGAACTTTTATCATGCTTCCTAATGTTAGAAGACAACATAAACATTTAAAGTAATGAGCCTTGGACTAATCAGTCATCCTCTTAATTATATAATGGACTATTATGATTGGTTCTCAGATTGTATCAGGTTATTGTATGTTTGTATCATAGATGCCAATGAATTCACCTCAACAGAAAAACTCTAGGTGAATCTTGGAATCCATGTTGACAGTACATAAGAGGGTTGTAACTGGACACCCAATCATAATTATTTCTAGTGCATGGAGCTTTACCAGTAAAACAGTTTTATGCTGTCAAACACCAGGCAGAAATCGAAAATTCCTCTGTGGAACTAGTGTCTTTAAAAGCTGTTAAACACCTTGGTCTGGCACACTTTGTTTATAAATTTTAGCAGAGTGAAATAACGTCTGAAAGCTGTTTTACTTCTGTCCTTGTTTGCTGTCTGGCAATCTCTGTTGTCAGCCTTAATACTGCTTAGATGTCTTAAACTTTTGTTAAGTGCCCCTAAGAGCTATTAAGATCAGGTTTTGCACTAAGGAAGCACTCAATATTAACTCTTCCACTATAGAGAGTAATGACTGCATTCCATGCCCTGCATATTGTCTTTAACCTCATTTCCCCATATCGGAGAGAGAACTGTCCTAGACAGCACAATTTCCAGCTTTTCTGACAACACACACACTTCTGATAAAGTACACAATCCTAATAATTGCACAACCACAAGCTGTTGAGCACTTCTCTCACCTTCTTAAGCTCATTGTTTCTGTGCCATTACTTCATCTGCATACTGAAACCCAAGTATGCAACCCTATGTTCTTAAACATAAACCATATCAATATCCGTCATCTAGCTTTGCTTCTAAATCCTACCTTTCTTAATGCTTGTTTACTAAGTCTGTAGCACATTTCAGCCCTGCCTTTTCACTCATCAGCATACCCTGTATTGCATACTTCCCATCATCCATCCACAAAACCTTTTTCTCATTTTCCCTCATGGGGTTTGGGTGTCACTTCTGTGACAATCACTTACAGCCAAAGTTTACACTGCCGGGAGGCTAGCCATATGGTAGTTCTTTCACACCACACACACCTATGCCCAATTTAGAGTGTCCTATCCACCTATTGCATATCTTTGGGATGTGGGAGGAAACCAGAGCACCTGGAAGAAACCCACTTGAACACAGGGAAGGACATACAGACTCCACACCGAAGGTACACCACCTGAGAATCAAACTGGGGATCCTGTTGCTGTGAGGCGACTCTAACTGCTGCACCACTGTGCTGCCCTCCATGTGTAGACCAGATTCATTGGCATTCTTGTTTCATATCTTTGTTTTATTTTTATTGTTAAACATTAATTTAACAAAATTGCTTCCATATACATTTTCCATCAGCTTTACAAATCTTTGCCAAAACCCATGTTTAAGAATATTTGTCTATTTTTTAAGCTTGCATCATTGAAAGCCTTTCCTGTATTACATGCCTGCATTTTGACCTTCCCTTTAATAATGAAAGCTGATGCCTCCATTAGTACCACCAGTTCTCTGTCCTTCCCAGCCTAACTACAAATACTTCCTGAATGGCATGGTGATGTCATGGGCAAAATGCCCAAAACACAGCAGCCACAGATGACTGTGAGAACTGATTAGCTTCCTTACAGAAGTGTGTGGGTGAAGACCTCTTTGCTCACCAAAGACTTCAATGCAGTGTCAGTACTCATTTCCGCATGCTGGTATGCACTCCTGCAGCATCAAGACCCCCACCCCCTGCCACCTTGCACCTGTGGAGGTAGTTATGACTAGTACTAAGGTTTACAGTGTACCAGAAAGGGCAAATGTTGCATTGAGTGCATTTTGTTTTTTGTTTTTTTTTATCCTCCATTTGTTTGAATTGATAAAGGTACCAGACCTTTCAGCATCATAGGAAAGCCCAAAATTGGTGTTCTTTCTCAGCAACATCAGAGCTGTGGCTGTTGTCTTTCAGGTATTGTTCTCGTGACCTTAACCACAGCATTCCCTTCTTCCTCCTTTGTTAATTTGGAAATTTGTTAAATAGTGTAATTTGTTCATGAGCCAGAGATGTTCAATTCAAGTAAGTCATAATTGTTCTCCGTTATTTCAAGTGACTAAAGCTTCAGTGAGTGCAAATAAACTGTTCAAAGCTTCAGCTTCATGAGACTGATTATCTTAAAGGATTAGACCCCTACACATCCACACACAGAGGCTTGTATATAGATAAGCCCTTGCATAACCATGGAGAAACGTTCAAAGCAGTTACAGTAACTCTGTGCACAAATAGAAACTGCAATGACAGTAATTTCTAATGGGAAGATCAGCTGAGGTGCTCAGTGTTGGGGATATGAACAAATTTAAACCTAATCAGTGTTCCAGTCAGTGTGTAGGATAATGAAGTTATGCACCATGTTGTAATGTATTCTCCTGTAATACGTCTTCCATTAGCTGCTCTCTCAAAACTTTCTTAAGCTTTAATTTCCTTCCTTTTTCTGTAAAACTCTGTTACTTCATGGTTAAATGTTTAAATTATCATCTCTGAAGCTGTAACCATTTCACTTGGTTAATTTTCTATTAACTCCCCAGAAACCTCTTTCCTAAGCTCTTACACTTCCTGTTAACCCACACTATTTCCCTGTATGTTTCGGTTACATACTATACAAATGTCTCTGGTTTTCTTCCTGTTTCACCTTTTTGTTCCCATTCACTGTTCTCTGTAGTCATTAATTCATTGTTTTCCACCTTCTCATCTAATATTGGTAATATACTCTCTCTTCCACTGCATTGCAAACCTTTGGTTTCTTACCCACTTCACCCATTCTCTGATAACCCAGTTAATCCAGTTGAAGGTCATGGGGGGTGGAGTCCATCCCAACACACTGTTGAAGCAAGGCAATAAAACTAATTCTGAATGGGGTGCCAAAGTAAACAGACTGTATCGTGAATGATAGAAAACTTATGCACTTACTATAACACTATATGTTTGTGGTCTGTCTGTTTACTTCAACAAACTCACCTGTCATCACCCTATGTAAAGAAAAATGTCCTATGTGGGGAGATGTGGAGAAATGCCCTACCCTTGAGGAGTCTGTCATTTTTAGTTATTGCTTCTGGAGAGGCCAAGTTTTGTTCTGAAGAAAAGTGGCTGCATGGTGCATTATGAGAGCTAAGGAAGGAAACTGAGAGAGCCTTAAAGGTGCAGTGTTACTGCCTGCAACATACCAGTCCTGCTGTCGAACAGAAAAAATGTGTCGAGCAGATCTAATGTTGTTATAAATGCATAGCTTTTCTTTATTACACTATAAAGAAAGGTGCATATTGAACTTAAGTCAACAGAGCATGCTTTACAGCAAATACTTTACATTTTTTCTTACAAATTATCTAGTGATGGCCAATCTAAAACTGCATCTACATCTTTCAAATTGCATGTCAAAGCCGACAGTTAATCAGCACCATCACCTGTTAGTACTGTTATGCAGATACACCTATTTATTTCATTTATCCTCATACAAAGACACATTTTAATTCATATACTGTAAGTATTAATGTTAATATGCCTAAGAATATTCTCAAAATGAAGATATCACCCTTAGCATTCCAACCAAGTGGTGTACTAATTGTTTTCAGATTGCATGCAACTATCTTCCACTATTTCAAACTCCTGCTTAAATAAAAAAGGCTTGTGTTGCCATGTACAATGCTAGAAGTAGTAGAAGGCAATTATATACTGAACAATATAATGAAGCAAAGCCTGCAGTCAGCACTCGCAGAAAACTCCTTAAAATGGAAGATGAAAATCTGAGCCAAGCCTTGCATGTGTTATACATTTAACGAATACGTTTTCAGCAGTTTTTAATACAGGAATGGGACTTGTTATAGTTTACCTAAACTACTGTTTTGTTCAATTATTTGTTTGTATGTTAATATGTATGTACACATTTAAGAAGCTTTCTAGGAGCTTGCACACGTGTATAAATACTGAGCATGTGAGCTTGACTGCCATTTTGTAGTAAGCTGTTGAGATGTAAGCATGCATGCCTATGTAGTCTGTCAGTTAATCAATTCATTTATATTTTGTACTGCTGCTATCCATCCTGATGTTTCAACATAAAGCAAATAAATGAACTACCCTCTCTGTTCATCTTTACTTGTGAAACCAGACGAGTGACATGGTGTCAGAATTGGGATTCAGATCCAGATACAGGACCGAAGGCACTCAAAGGTGGAGGAATATAGAGGAGTGAATCATCCCTACCGCATGTAAAACTCTCAAAAATAGGTCAGAAACCAATTTTAGGTATCTAAGCTTACTTAAATGATTTCTTACTTGTAAAATGTAAAACAAAGCCCTTGGAACACTCTAAATGAATTTCTAGTTAAACAAAATGTATCAAAGTGCGACATACTGATGAAAATATTAAAATAACTACGGAAAATGTTTGAAACAAAGTCTGCATCACATAAAATATATAAAATAAAGGAAACTACCACCTTTTTTCACTAAGCATTACTTTTTTCCATGAATTAAAGCTATTCAATATATCTGAAGTGTATGAAGTGCTCACACGTTTGTGCAGTATTACAGTACATTTATTTTGTAAAATATAACCATTTCAAAGCATATTTCACAAAGTACAGTAATTTGAAGAGTTTCTTGTGCATTTGAATGTTATTACAAGTACTGAATGTGTGTACTTGTTCATATATAGTTACAAGGGCCATATCTTCAGTGTGTTTGGGCATACTTGGTTGGCATGGCAGACGGATTTTGAAAACCAGGACCACTTGTCTTTGATAATATTGCAGAGAATTGGAAAGTGTTTGAGCAAGAGTATATTTTCATACAAGCTGTATTTTATGATAAAGATGACCATACAAAGGCATTTATTCTGCTTAATTTAGCTGGTTCAGAAGCCATAGAAAGAGAGCATTCATTTGGGTATGCACCTGCTGTATTTACAGGAGAGGGGAAACCATCATATAGTGGTACCGGCTGAGTCAAGGGAAGACCCTGAATCCTTGCAACATAAATGTAGACAAATGTGTAACCCCCAAACAAATATTAGAATGGAAAGACACTTATTTTACGCAAAAGCCTGGTGAAAGTTTTGAAGTATATGGAACTGATTTGAGAAACGAGGCTAAAACGTGCAGATTTGGTGATTTAAGGGATGACTTGATAAAAGGCTTGTGTGTGGTATTAAAGATACTGTGAGATTTTGCTTGTGTGTGGTATTAAAGATGCTGTGAGATTTTGCTTCATGACCATGATTTAACTTTGAATAAGGCCAATGAGATTTGTCAAATATGAGCTTACAGAAAAGCACACAAATATGCTTACAAATAAGATATGCATGCTTCCAGTAACTTCTAAAGCTAACATTGATAGTATGCAGCACATGGTTAAAAGAAACAGGCTCAAGAACATGGCAGCAGCTGTAACCCCTGCAATGCTCTCTGGTAAACCTCATCCCTTTCTAGCAAATTACAGAATACGCACAGTCTCAGTGAAGTACAAGAGTGAGTCAGCAAACTAAAAGAAAGAACCCCCACCCAGTTTTATAGTTAACTGTCATGGTAATCCTGAGTCAAAAAGAAAAATGCTTCACTTTTGGTCAACAATGTCACAAATACAAAAAGTAGAATCATTTTCAAAGATTATTTTATTTATTTATCATTTGTTGACTGGGAAAGTCCGGCTAGGTTCCACAGAGCCTGTTTTCAGTGGAGGCTCAAGGAGAAATGCTCCTGATGCATATCTTTAGAATGTGGGAGGAAACCCACACGAACACAGGGAGAACATGCAAACTCCACACAGAAGGCACCCCAGGCGAGAATCGAACCAGTGAACCTCTTGTTGTGAGGTGACAATGCTAACCGCTGTACCACTGCACCGCCCAAAGATTAGGGACACATTCTTTTATTAAAAGAGAATATTCAAAGAGACAAGTTGATAAATGAGAAAGCTGTGTCCCTACTTTTTATGTTGGTGTGTCAGTGCTTAATGAAGCAGTCAATGCAGTAGATTTATGGGCAAAAAATGAAGTGTTGTACTGTTCTGATAAATGGAAAACCCACAGAGCTCAAAGTTGAAACATTTGTTAGAATATGTGCTGGTGAGAAGCTTGATTTGGCAAAGTGTGCAAAAGTTGTTCCTTGTAGTGGTGAAGAAATTCATATTGAGGGTTCATCAATACTTTTATGTTACTCTGCTGGGAACAGCCAAGACTTGCAATTTTATGTGGTCAAAAGGCACGTACAATCATCATTAGGCCTCAGAGACTGTTTGAAGATGGGACTGCTTTCATTTAATAAGGAAGTCCATCATGTTAGCTTAAGACCTCTGTTTGAATTTCCAGCAGTTCATTTTCATTATCTATGCTGATGTTTTCAAAAACAAACTAGGCAAACTCCCAGTTGTGTACTCCATGAAGTTAAACCCAGAGGTCAGTCCAGTTGTCAGACCAGCAAGGAAAGTTCCAGTAGCTATGCAGAACAGAGGCAAAGCCAAGCTAGATAAATTGGTGCAACAAGGTGTAATTTTTCGGTTGGTTCATCTGCCCCAACTGAATGGGTATCCTCTATGACAGTAGCTCATAAGAAAAGCTCAGATATCAGAATATGTATTGATCCATGAGATTTGAGCAAAGCACTAAAAAGACCTCCTCATCCAATGTGTACAGTCAGAGTTGCTGCTGCTCATGTCAAATGCCACTGCTTTCTCTGCCTTAGATGCAGAGAGTTCATTTTGGCAAATTTTGCTTGACCGAAAATCTTCATTGCTAACTACTTTCCGTACTCTGTTTGGCAGGTATGAGTGCCATTTGGGATAAATTCTGCCAGTGAAGTCTTCCAGTGTGCAATTTAACAATTTTTTTCTGAGTATCCACATGCTATTATAGTAGATATACTAGCAGGAGGTAATGGTGAAGCTGAGCATGACAGAAACCTAACTGGAAAGAGCACATTAATTGAATCCTAAGCTGAATCCTCAGAAGTACAAATTCAGGCTATGAGAAGTCTCTTGTGTTCATTTATTTAGCAGTTCAGGCTTATAGCCAGATCCTTTCAGGAAAACTGCTATTCTTGAGATGCCAGCTCCAGACTATGTTTAAGCCCTAAGTTTTCTTGGCATGGTTAACTATCAAGGCAAGTTAATTCCAGATGCGAGCCAACTTTCAGCACTGCTGAGTGAATTGACATGCAAAGATGCATCTTGGTCATGGTCAGAACAATACCAGAGCATTTGATGTCCTGAAACAGAGAATTGCCAGCCCACCAACTCTGTGATACTATGATGTTCATAAACCAGTTACTCTTTCTTCTGATGCTTCAAAATTTGGTCTAGGCACAGTCATTCTTCAAGAGGGTAGACCAGTAGCCTCTGCATCAAGAACTTTAACCCAAACTGAAATGGAATATGCTCAGACTGAGAGAACTCTTGGCAAACGGGTTTGCATGTTTAAAGTTCTATGATTATATTTAGGGTCGACCTATCCAGATCGAAACTGACCAAGCTCTAGTTACTATTTTGAGAAAGCCCGTGCATACAGCTCCAGCTGGACTGCAATGCTTGATGCTCGAATCACAAAAGTACAATTTCAATCTTGTCTACACAAAAGGCAAACTTCTTTATCCTGCTGATACTTCATCCAGATCACCCAGAAGTACCACTGAACTGCATGAGAACGAGCAACTTGATTTTGAAGTGATGGAAGTGAGAATTTTTTTTCTCCACGTCTTGATGAACTTAGATGTTAAACATCCACAGATCCAGTTCTTCAGAAGCTCAACCACTTTCAGATGAGGATGGCTGCCAAAACAATCTTGCTTACCAGTAGACCTGCAACCTTATTTTCCTTAAAGATGAGATTTTGTTTGACAATGGTATCATCATGAAAGGGCCTAAAGTGATTGTTCCAAAGACCTTGCAACAAGAGTATATTTATATTTTGTAAAGCAGATTCTACAAAAAGGGTGAGAGGACTAGTATTTTGGCCTTCTATGTCACAGGATATTGACAGAGTACTTTTATCTTATGTATATAATAGTACTAAGCCACATCAACAGAAGGAACCACTTCAGCTAAACCAGATTTCTGAACTCCCTTGGTTGACAGTAGCTACAAACATTTTCAAGTGGAGTGGTCAACATTACTTGGTGTTAGTAAACTCTTATGCAAATTGTTTCAAGATTGACTTACTTCCCAATTTAGTATCCAGTACTGTCATTACTAAGATGAAGCATCATTTTGCAGTTGATGGGAGTCTGCACAAAGTTATTTCTGACAATAAACAAAACCAAATACTGCCAACAGACACTGACCATGGGCTAAAAACAAAAAATCCCGACTACAAGAGGTAAACAAGAACTAGTTTATCAAAAAGAACCGACTAAGCGCTTTCACCTTTGACATACAAAGGCTTCTCCAGAGTCATTCACAGTACATCCAACACCCCCCTTAATTAATACATCTGTGTTATCTGTGGGTCAGGATTTTTTTGTTTTTATTTCTGACAATGGTACACAATTTGCAAACCAACAGTTCAAAATATTTGCTAAAGAATGGGACTTTACTCATGTTACAAGAAGCCATGAGTATCCACAGTCAAAGTGTTTGGCAGAATGTGCAGTTCAAAGTGTAAAACAATTACTAGAGAAGTCAAAATAAGACAATAGTGATGTTTTCTTCAATCTCAGAAATGTTGCTCGTGATAAACATCTTGGTTCACCTGTACAGATACCTCTGTCGAGACAAACCAGAACCACACTACCAATTAGTAGCAAATTATTGGTTCCTTGTGTCAAGAACAACAGATAAGTGAAAGCCATTCTATTGAAGCATATCCCACAAGTCGTATTATAAACTAAAAAGTACCACGGCACAGATGTAAAGCTAAACAGGCACTGTACCACAAAACAAGTGAATGTATAACTTTTAAAACAGTTTTAATGAAAAACTTAAGTGCTTTCATCCTTAAAGTACAGGACTTCAGAAGTAAGAAATAGTCATCAATTCCAGTTTAAATAGCCTGCCAAGCAGTCAGATGACATAAAAACCTTAATTTAAAGATACACGTACCAAAAACCCTACGCAATTTAAATACAATGAGTCTAATGGACATACATATATAACAAACTACCCTACTATTGTAACCAATCTATTAAAAATAAGGCAAGTTTAACAGTAAACCAATACCATGTAAAAATCAACCTTTCAAAAGCTTTGTTTCAATAGACATGTTTTCGAACAATGCTAGTTCAGTCCTAAATTGCTAAAAACATTAAGGTAGATTTGCCAATATAATTCTAAACAAAGAATGTAATTTTCACTCCCTGCTGTTAGGTGTTATTTGCTCAAGGAGAAAAAACTTGTGTTGTCAGGACTGACCATAATGTGTTTTGCCAAAGCATTACTGTTCTTATTGCTTCTTGCATCATAAATATGATTCAAAACCCACTCTTTTCCCAATATAATATGCCCTGCATATCTGACATAGTGCAGCATACACCACAATTTTTGAAAGGCAATTATATCATCATTTTAATCAACATATCATTCAAGATAAATTTCACCCCCACCATTATGCATTTACAATGACAAAAAACACATTTTCACATTGTCATACCTCTTAACTTGGTGCAATTATTCCCTTTAGATGTTTCAGCCATATCCTTTAAACATCTATCCCTTCAATGTACAATAATAGGATCCTCCCCAAGCTTAGAACCTACATTAGTATCCTCTTTAAATATCGTTTTTTTTTTTGCATAATCCTTCTTATCAAATCACTATCTTTATAATTAGTAATCAATAAACAGCTATAAACTTTACTTGGTATATCTTTTGTGTACCTGTAAGCCATTAAAATTAAGGTACCCTTCTGACCAAATTAGAATAAAGTGACCAGACTGCCTTTTTAAATTTGCTTTTTTAAATTTTTTGACAAAACTCGTAGGATAACCCCTTTGCAAAAACATCCTTTCCATGATATATGACATTCCCTCAGAATAATATATTTATGACATGAATGATATGACAGAAGTCCTGTACTTTAAGGATGAGAGTACTTAACTTTTTCATTAAAATGGTTTTAAGTTATACATTCACTTGTTTTGTGGTACCGTGCCTGTTTTACCTTTACATCTGTGCCGTGGTACTTTTTAGTGTATTGTTAGTGGTTTCAGGCTTTGCTGTTCGTGTTCTTGTTTTTAGATGTCCTATTATAAGACCAGTAAACTGCTCAATCCATTACGTGAAGGAGAGAGAGTGAGGATGCAGATGTCCAAAGGTTTTGATCGGATTGGAGTTGTGAAGAATATATGTCCAGAGCCAATATTGTACATTGTGGAATCACAAGGAGGAGAATTTAGATGGAATCAAAAACATTTGATCTGGTGTCAGAGCCTGTAGTGCAATATCATACCTGCAAGGAGGAGACACTATCTTAGAGTGAGTTATCCAGCGTTCCAGAGGACATTCCAATAATTATCTCTGTTCCTGAAGAATCCCAAAGCTCTAGAATCTTTGTTCACCAATGACTGTCCCTGTTGCTAAACCCAGTTCAGGTTGCATTTCTAGAACATGTTCCAGATGCACAGTGACTTGGGCATAAGGACAAAAGTGTTTTTCTTATTGTCTGTATAATTGCATGTCTCTGTTTTCAAATGCCACATTGTGGACAATTTGTTAGAGTATGTAGATGAATATGTATGTACAACTTTAAGAAACTTTCTAGGGGCTTGCACAAGTGTATAAATAAGGAGTACGTGTGAGCCTGCCTGCCATCTTGTAGTAAGCTGAGATGTAAGCATGCACGTTTGTGTAGTCTGTCAGTTAATCAGTTTGTTATATTTTGTACTGCTGCTATCCATCCTGATGTTTCTTCATAATAAAGCAGATAAACTCCACCTGCTCATATTTACTTGTGAAACCAGATGAGCGACACTATTATTTTAAACACCTGGTCTGTTTTAGTAATAGACTTGCTAAAAGATGCATCCACAAATAAGATGCATGCACACGTACACACATCAGTGCATGTATGTCAGGACTTAAATGCTGGAAAGTTAAAAGCAAAAAACAGTTATAGAATCGTAATTTTATACTAGACAACTGGTCCAATAAACAAGTAGAAGCATAGTCACTACTTACTTGCTCTGACCCCCTGACAACATAACCCAGGCCTGAAATTACAGAAACCCATCCACTCTGACTGGTTGTAAGGACAGCTATGGAGCTGCTTTGTTTGATATGGAGGGAAAGCTGATTTCAAATGTAGGGAATCTTTTCAGAGATTCCTCTATCCTGGCAGCAGGCTATGTTGGTATTGTGATGTACGTTTAGGTCCTTAGAAGAAGTATTGGTAGTACCTCCAGTTTTTCAAAGTTGTAAGAGGTGTAGAAGGAAATGCAAGACTGGGTCATTCATAGTCCTATAGATAAGCAGAAGTCTCCACTCAAAAGGCTTTAAGAGATGGGGAGAAGTGATGGGGCTTTTAAGTCGTGCTAAGTATAAGGAAGTGAAGAGCTGTTTGTGGTTTTTCAGGTTAGGTAATGTGCCCCATTTGGCTTGTACAGTACATAATCATTACATTCTGTTATGGACCTGATTAGGGAGAAGTAGAAGGGAGGGGATATCTTCTATGGATCTGGAGGGCATACATTTAGTAATGGTATGAGCAAGATAGCAATAGTTGATGCATACTAATGTGCCATGGACCCTGATGACAATATTTCCTTGTAAGGGAGATACCATTTATGCTGTAGATACAGGGATGTTTGTTTTCTAAGGAGTTCTGTACTACATTGTTTGTACTGACCCTAAGTCCATAGTCCTGACATCAGACGTTTAGTGTGATAGAGGCCCTCTTGCAACATTTAAGTATCAGTAGAAAGAATTAAAGACCACAGACCTTTAATGACAGCTTCAAAATCTTTGAAGCATATGCTGAAGAGAAAGTGACCCAATATAGAGCCCTAGGGCATAATGCTGGTGGCAAGCCTATTTGAGGAAAGTGTACCACCAAGCTGGGCCTGTCTGCTTCCAGGTGACTATCCAGTTTGTTACAAACTGGTTTATATCTAAATGGATGAGCTTTTCAGTAATACCAGAATGAAATGGTATCTGGTGCCTTAACCAGATACAAATGGATGTTGCCAGTGCTTCAGGCACCCTCCCAAAGAAGTCCTGTAGGTCCAGTAGACATGAACTATACTTTTACAAAAGCAAATTAACTAGAGTGGAGGGATGTGGGCATCCTGTGTCTTTGTTTATTAATTATATTATAAAATACTCCAAAACCTTAATGGTGAGATTAACTGGCTCATAGTTCTTGTCAGTCGTAAAGCCTCCCTTGGTTTATGGTACCACTCTAGCAACTTTTGTTTAGTGTGGCGGTTGAAACTGAATATATTTAGAAGGGAACTGGTGAGATTATGTTTAGTGGTAAGAGACAGCTTGATGTATTATCAAGACCTATAGAGCTAGTGTTTTTGTACAGAGTTGGGGGGATGGAGTTAAGGACTTGGGTTCATAGGTGTTTACTAGGCAAATGACCACAAGGGCCATTTTAAGCTTATCCGTGCATCACAAATCTCTAACCAGTACTGGTATCCTTTATAAGTCTAAGCAAGGGCTTGGAAGGTGAAACATTTATAAGCGGGGGCATAGCAGATGAACATTTAACTGGTTGCCTGTGTCTGTTAGAGACATAGGTCCCAAACCAGGGATGAATTTCCTGTCCACCATCCAGTTGTCCAAGTTGCACTTGAATTGAGTTAGAGAGAACTCTGCTGCACATGGATGAGAAGCCTATTCAGAGAAAGGGTAGACTCTGTGATACGTATCGGTCTCTACAGTAGGTCCTATTTATATCCCAGGTAAGGTTTAAGTGTCTAGGATTGGTAAATCTGCTGCTGTTTCTGTTGTGGATATGCAGGAGGTCCATCAGAGTGGGATCTGATAATGCCTTGCATGCCAGGCATAGATTTCCCCTCAACAGCCTGTAGGAAACAAAATAGAGGGCTAGGGTCTTAATGTGGTCTGCACAAGACATGTTACTCATTAGTGAGGAGTTAAAGACAAGAAAGAGGAAAGAGCAGGTAGAATTTGGAAAGTATAGTTATGAAAGTCCTTTTTTGGGGAAAGGAATCCCTTTTATTTGGTTTAGAAGAATTATCCTCCTGCCATTTTGATGCACTAAATGTTGTTCGGCTGGGAGTTTTGTTTGTTCTGACTTTGAAGTTGGATGCCTTGTTAGAGAAGAACCTAGGAATATGAAACATTCTAGATACAAAATGCATCAGGTTGCCTCTATCATCCCATTGTTTGAGAATCTGGGTAGCAGTAGGGCCAAACACATTCAGAATTTAAACAGAATTTAAAGGATCATTCAAAATCTCATTTTTAATCCTCAGAAAAATTCTGGTTATGTAACCAACCATCCATTCTCAATGCAAGCAAAGCAGCTGTATTTCTAGGAGTTGTTCACAACTTTCAAGACATTCCTCAAACAATGTTTTGAAACCTGAATCACATTGGAAACCATTTCATTCATAAAACTCTTCTGTTCAGCAGGCAGTGATACAGCAAAGTAATTTAAACTGTAATCACATTGAAAAATAAATTTTCAGATGAAGCCCTGATAATTTAAAATTCTAAAGACTATTACTAGACTGAGATGGTCTACACTGAAAACCTTGAAACTGCATTGGTCGAATGGCATGTGGTCCACTTGCAATTTAAGTCTGCAGAATGTCAAACCGAAATCAATCGACTACACAACAGTGTAAGTTGAGCATTTGGGTTCGACATTGTGCAGGGGGATCATGGTTCAGTGAGGAACTGGGAATTAGCCCATGTGTAAGTAAATGTGTTCGTTTTTTTTATTGTTTTTTTATCATGTTTTAAACCCTATGAAATTGTTTAGTTATAAGGACATGTATCCAGTTGGACTAGCCCGGTTAACAAATGTAAAATAAATAAATAAGTAATTAAACGATTAGATTTTTTTTTTGTATTTGGTTGGATATTGTGTGTTTTTAAACTGATTCTGTGTTCTAGATGTTTTCTGAGGAAGTCTGTAGATGAAACATATTAAAATTATTTGACACAAACAGTGTATTTCTTGGTTTGTACTGTGTGTGGCATTTTCCTGTTTGGCATTAGTGTTTTTGTTAAGTTTGTTTTATATACACTATTGTGCAGTTTATTTTATTACAGGAGAATCATACCCTTTAGGTTTGAGAGGTCCAGTATAAGAGACCCTTTGCTAGACATAATACTCTGTCCCCAGATATTTTGTCCATCAGTGCAATTCATAGCAAGATCAGAAACTTCACCACACAATCAGGCTATTACCATGTAGAGGGATGATGTGGTTTCCTTAGCTAAGAGTGTTTTAATCTCAGACACTATGTTCCTATTCAGAATGACTATGGGGGATACCTTCTCTAATGAATAGTCTATGGCTGCAGGTTTTGGTGGAGGCTCTGATGTAGGCAGTGCTGTGCACACCAAGTCCATCCAATCTGATTCATGGAAAGGTGGCCAGGTTCAAAAACAGAGTTCACCTTTCCACAGATGCTAAGCAGGTTTAGAGATGTATCTGACTGGAAGTGATCTGGCGCTCTGCCAGAAACTTGCAAAGGTCACAATCTTATTCAGGATGAGATTCCAAATGTTTCGGGTGTTCAGCCTGTTACCAACCTTAGAAGATGTCTATAAAACTGTATGTAAAAACCCCTGTGGCTAGGGAACCAGTTCCTAAAAAGGCTACAAGGAAATATAAGGTGGACTTTGATTTTGCAGTTCTCTTTGTTCCTTTGTCAGCTGACCTAGTTGCAATTTCTGCAGCTGTCAACTCTAGCAAGAAAACTTTAGCTTAATCTAACCCTGCACATCTGGTTAAAATTAAGTAGTTAGAATCTCAAGGTGGAAAAGTTGTCTCAGTTGGTTTATTATTGGCATTTCAAATCCACTTCGACTGTTTAGAATGTCGACCCAAAATGTGGAATGCTAAAAAGTTAACCAAAGTGAAAAGGAATACATCAACAACCATGGTTCCATGTATTTGACATAGGAGGTGACGTCACTCATATCCTGCTATGCACATTAACATACCATTAAAACTAGACAGTCAATGGTACATTAATTCTACTATTTTGCAGGGGGGCTGCACCCCCATGTTTTAAAATATTTTTTGAATGTTTTAAAAAAATATTTGACTTTCAATGTCCTCTTTTAGAAAGCTTTTTATATTAATGCTTTCATTTAATCCCAGGGGTTGGCCCATCTTTAATCTAACCTGCCATTTAGTTTCTGTACTTTCTAAGCTATTTTTGTAACCCACCCTTTAAATCGAATGGAACCTGTTCAGTCACTGAACATTTTTATAGCTGTCACACACAACAGTATGTTTGTACAAATTATTTCTTTTACGTTGATACTATATAAATGTTATAATGAAAAAGAAAAAGCCCTGCTTGCTGAGTGATGGAACAAACACAAGTCCAATATGAATGAATACACACCACACAAGAAAAGGGGATTGTTTTTAAGCATGTTTGTTTTGGTCTGAGGAAGCAACCAGGAGAGGTTGCGAAAGCGCTTACTTATGCAACAAAGGTTTCTGTGGAACTTCATTTGGATTATTGCTTGGATTTTCTGTGGATTTTGGCTTCACCTTGGTTTGTTTGGAACATTTTTCTTTCACTATATAAATGTTCTTTAATAAGCTTTTCTAGACTGTGTTGTCATACCAATATAATAACTTTGATGGCCAGAACATAAGGCAATGTATATAACACCTGTGGGCATTCAACTATATCTCTCCTTTAAAGGAATGGTAAATTTTAAGGCTCAGTGTAAGTGAACTTAGTAACATATATATATATATATATATATATATATATATATATATATATATATATATATATATCTACATATTTTACATTAGCTGCAGGTGTATATGCCCATGTCCTTAATAGTTTTAGGTAATGACATTTTAGTGTCATGATTTTCTAATATATATATATTTTTAAAATCTCTTGTGATAAAAATAGGTTATACTAATATCATTCTTTACATCAAGGTTAGCTTGTAAGACTTTCCAATTCTTTTTTAAAATTTCTTTTATACCAGCACTATCAATGGACCTATCAAAAACTGGCCATTTATTCTGTATATTCACCTTGTATCTTCCAAGGTTAACCTGACAATTCATAGTATCAGTTTTCAAAATAGGTTTAAACATAGTTACCCTTTTGTTTTTAATTTCAATGGCTATATTGTATAACAATTTATGACTATAATCTCTGTCAGTGAACATAGTTAAAATAGTAACAAGTTCTCTACAAAAATTGTTTTCTAAAGTTATCATTTGAGATGCATGAATGAATTGGCCTCTGGGGATACTCTTTTTCAGAACTTAGATGTCCACTCTTAAAATGTAAATAATAATTACAGAACGCGTCTTTGCTATAAACTTTACTTTTCATTCTTCTCTCTAATAAATTCCAGTCTAAAGTAACATCTAAAAAATGCACATTCAGACCAACCTCCTCTAAAGTAAAATTGAAGTCTGACATTTCATTCAATTGCTGAATAAACAGTGTGCACTCAAACTCCGTGACATCCATTATAAAAAAGGTTCTATACAAAACATTTATGCAAAATAGTTCTATGAAAAAAATTACTTTTGGGTAATACTTCAAGCTTCCACTATCCTAAAACTAAATTGACACATGATGGAGCCTTTGAAGAACCAATGGCAACCCTTCGGATTTGCTTAAAATATTTCTTGTCAAACAAAAAATGATTATTTTCTAAAACAGGTTCCATAAGAATACAGCTTAAAGAAATGCTGTCTCTAGAATAAGAAGTATTTTTTAGTCAAAAAGAATCTTAAAGCATCTATTATCTTGTCATGCGGTATATTAGTAAATAAAGAATATATGTCTACTGTGACAAACTTGACATTTTCATGTCCATAATCCTATTCATGATTGAACTGTTTTAACTTGGTCACCAAATCCCATGAATCTCTCAAATATGATGGATGTTGTTGAACTAAAGGGTTGAAAAGATTATTTAAAAACAGTGCAGTACCTTCTGGGGGCGGATACAGTAGGACAAAATGGTGGATTTACTGAATCTTTATGTAATTTTGGTATCCAAATAGGACACAGATTGTGGGTTTTTCAATATTAAAAAAATCCATACAAACTTTGATCAATATTACCATCCATCAATAACTCATATAATAAGGATTTAATAAATCTAAAACTTTGAATCCCTTTATCAGCTTTCATGAAAGGTGTCATTCTTTAATTCAAATAATGCCAACTTATCTTCTGTAGACAGTTTGGAATATTTATAAGCATTCTTTTGCCTAAGCGTTCTTTGATTTCTTTCTCGCAAATTTTTCCAAACAATTTAATAGTGTATTTCAATTTTGAACACCACTGAAAAATCTGAGAAAATTGAACCACATTGTCAATGTTTTTGCAGGGGGCAAGCTCCCTGTACTCCCACAAACCTTGTTCAACATCTCCAAACCTTGGTCAACATCTGTCTAGTCAAAATTCAGTCTACTTCATAGGTGGTTGACAGGTGTGAGAGATTCCGCAAGTCTTGCGGTAGGGAAATATGCTCTTCAAGTATGTGCAGTTTTGGAGTTGGTATATATATAATCAACCCTCCACATGGGGGGTGCAGGAAGATTCCCTCTGGGAAAAAAAATGTTTTGCCTTTAAAATTTATTTTGCATGCAATGAGATTTTTGCTCCGCACTTGCAAAGTTGACCTTTTGTATTTGATCTTGTGAACTTCAACATTTGGGTCAGTTCTTTTTCAGTAGACCCATATATATATATATATATATATATATATATATATATATATATATATATATATATAAAATATAAATAAACTGTTAAAATAACACAGCAAGGAACAAAAAGTACATAATGAAGAGGAAGGCAAGTTCCCAAAGGAATCTTATCCGAGTCTGGAAAATGTAATTCTGCAGTACAGATTGCTGAGGGTATTCAACTATATGATTCGTACAGCTGGCACTAAAAGACTGAACAGCTGACTTTCTGTGATAGGCTTCCCATGATGGGAGGGGCTTAGCTAACCCCTATCACAGAGTCAGAGGAGGGGATTCAGACCTCTGGAAAGCTGCTAGTGTGGGTTTGTGTAGGTACAGAACCCATTTGCTACTGAGACGGTGTGAGTGATGAATATTTGAGTTCACCTGTTGGTATATTAGTGATATTCTAAGTTGGAATAAGTTGAGGTTTGAGTTCTATGCAATACTGGGCATTTCTTCTGAGATTCCTAATGTAGTTAAATAAGGCCATATGATTCTCTTTGCAAGAGCTGGTGATATTCACTTCATACTTGTCTTTGTAACTTTTGATCAGAGTTATTTTCAGATCATTGTAAGATTATTTTAAAGTGGGAAAATTTGAAGTTCTTCCTTAGTGTGATTTTTATTGTAAAATAGATACAAAGATTGCACCAGAGGGGTTATTTTTAATTTTATTAAACTTACAAGAGATGTGGATGCATAATTTAGTAAAGGATTTAAAGCAAAAGTAAGATAGTATGAGCAGCTACTTTTTTGTAGATTCCTTGCCGGTGCAAGATTTTAAATTATATTAAGTCATCCAAGAATTCTAGGAGGTTGTGTGCCTTGTAGAAATCTTTGGATACTGTAGGATTGGATGAAATCATAGCCTGTGTTCTTGGGGAGAAAGTGATTGCAAGATGGCCTGACAAAATGACAGAGTGAAAGACCTTGGTTGTAGCAGGTGCAATACAAGTGAGAAGGTTATGAAGATCAGAACCTCTAGTCAGAGAAGGAACTAACTGTCCAAGGTAGTTGGCATTACTAAAATTCAAAATCTGCTGAGCAGATTTGATGCTGTTGTGCATGTGTCAGTAAATGTGCGAGTAGATGATAGTCTCACAAAAAAAATTGTGTTAGGCTTAGCAGTTAAGGACTCAAGCTGAATCAGGTAGGTATTGTGGGCTGCCAAGGTGGGGAAAGAAGAGGTGAGTATAATATAATTGTACTTGTTAACTGAGACCTCAAAGTCCAGAAGTTTTGAAGTTATGATGAATTTGCCATGATATAATTTGATTGCTAATGAATATTGATACATGCCACCCTCACCACATGAAATGACTGAAAGATACTAAACTTCTGTAGATGGAGAGTATTCCAAACTGTTTAAGCCATTTCACAGTAATTATTCAGAAATGTTTGTGCTCAGAGGCCAAGAATACCTCAAGGTTGGATGTTTAGAATTCCAGCATTGAACTGCATCAACCTAATACAGAGCTAATTAGAATCTAAGTTAAAGATCTAGAAGACAGACTTCCCAAAAATAGCATTATGAAGTTCATGTGTGTGTGGGGTTGGGGTAGGCCATCCTTTGCAAAGCAGACAGGACTGTTGACTGTTAACTCCCATGCTGACACATATTGCATCTCCTAAGGTAGAAAGCAGAGTCAATTGTTTTGTTTTGCTTCTTAGAGAAGGAAATATGCTGCAAAAGATGAAGTTCTTCCTGGCTTTGTCATATACATAGCTCAATTATATCTCTCTCCACCTCCCTTGAGGATGGAACAGCTAAGATAATTCACGCCCATGTGGTAAATGACTAGGTTATAGGTGCACTTAGAGTAGAGGGATCTTAACCTCCTAGGGATATCCTGAAATAGGCAAGCATTCCTGTATCCTTACTCAGCCTGTTAAGTGGTACATCAGTATGTCTGTCAGTTAAGTCAGAAATGATTAGGACATTGGTATTGGTGGCTGTGTGCTCTGATAGCCTTGGAGATTCTGCATGCAGGTCAGGTGATCTGAGTTTGAAGAAGACAATGGATGTTTGTGTATCTATACTGTGAAGGTGTGGGCATGTGGCTGGGGTCTAGGTCTGTCTATTAGAGTACTGCGTATGAAATTTAGGAAGGGATTGTTTCAGTACTGCAGCTCATCTGGCAGGATAAAACAGACAAGTGGGTTGTGGGTTAGGTTCAAGCACGCACACACACCAGGAATGAGGTATTGTAGCTTAAAGTTATAAACAGACTGACCATCATACTCGTACATTCTAACACTCTGGCTGTTCTCTCAAAATGGCACTGCTGCCTGCATGTGATCACTATTTATATGCATGTGCTACATTTAGAAATGCTTCTTAAAGGTACATACACACACTATTCTACATCCTCCCTGTTTGTGAAATAAATCCTATACAAAATGATAGTATTCAATGACATGCAATTACACAGAAATGATCTTTTGACATGCAGATATACAGAACTAATTCTTTGACATGCAATCATACAAAATTACATGCATATAAAGCAATCGTCCAGGTTGCTGTGTATTTTACACTACGTCTATACATATGACCTGATCGTGTAACATAAAAGTCAGAATTGGATCTAGCAATGGCAACTGTCTTCAAGGAATGTTCAACTTTGAGGACAACTGTGACATCATCAGGATTGGTAATGGATACTGAGACATGTTCTTCAGTATGAACATTGTCAGGGTTGCTCTGAGATCTAGAGTCTGTATCACAGGTATGATGCTGCAATATAAATTATGATGCAGGAAGATATCATCTGCATTTTTTTCCTGTATTCTATACCCTCAGATTTCAATATGTAGGATCTCTGCTTGGCACGTATACCTCTCACTTGACCAATTCGATTAAAGCCTTTCGCCGTTTGCATCCTCACTGCCTTCTGCCTCCTCCTTTTAACGGATGAAGAAATCTGCTCATTTTATCATAGCTGGACTTCTGAGAAGAGCACTTAAAAAGTTGGGCTTTGATTGCTCTCTTGTTAGCATTAGGCACAAACAAGCTAGAACTGATAGGCAAGGTTGCTCTGGTTTGCCTACATAGAAGTCTCTGAGCAGGCAAGCCAAGTAGGTTGTCATGGGGTATATTTCTGAGATTAAGTAACTTCAAGAAGATATCATTTTGATCTCTCTACTAATTGCTTTGCACTCGGTACTGCACGCTCAGCAAGGCCATTTGACTGTGGGAATTCAGGACTACTAGTGACATGGATAAAGTCCCACTCTTTTGCAAATATCTGAAACAATTGACTGGTAAACTGAGAACTGTTGTCAGGAATAACTTTGTGTGGACTACCATGGACTGAGAAATGAAGCTTCATCTTAGCAATAACAGCACTGGATGTTAGGTTAGGTAGCAAATCGATCTCAAAACAGTTTGACTAGGAGTCTACCAACACTAAATAATGCTGATTGATCCACTCAAATATGTCAGTGGCTACTGTTGACCAATGTAGTTAAGGAATTTGGCCTAACTTAAGTGGCACTTTTTGCAAATGCAACTTACTACTGTTGCACACTGAACAAGAAGAAAGCACTTTATCAATGTCTTTTGATAGGGAAAAAATTATAGTTCTCTCACCCTTCTTTTAGTAGAATCAGAACCTGGGTGGCCACAATGCAAAATCTGAATGCATTCACATAAGGAAGTTGGAACAGTAACTTTTGGACCTTTAAAAATACCATCAGCATCTAATCTTTGTATAGAAAATAAGGCTGTACTTCTGGCAGTACACAGGATTGCTTTGATGTCCATACTACATTGATGAAGTGGTTGATCTTTTGCAAAATTGGATCAGTCTTTATATGATCTATTAGCTCAAGTATCAAGCCAGCAAAAGCTATTAGCTCAAGTCTCATGGCAGACAAATTGCACACTTCCATGACATGAAAGTCATAACATGGAACAGCTTGATGCAGAGTTTTTTCTGGGCGATCTGGATAATATATCAGCCAGATACAGAATTTTGCCTTTTATATAGACCATTTTGAAATTATACTTTTGCAATTTGAGTATCACTCTTTGTAGTCTTGCTGGAGCTGAATGCATAGGCTTCTTTAAAATAGTGACTAGAGGTTGATGGTCAGTCTCTATCTGGATAGCTCAGCCATAAATATAATCACATAACTTCAAACATGTGAACACAATTGCCAAAAGTTCCTTCTCAATTTGAGCGCATACTGCATCTCAGTTTGAGTAAGAGTTCTAGATGCATAGGCATCAGGTCTTTTTACTTGAAGAATAACTGCACCAAGACCGAGCTTTGAAGCATCACATGAAAACTATTGGTTTGTGGACCTCATAGAACCTTAATGTAGGTGGATTGGCAATTTTGCTGTTTAAGGTTATCAAATATTCTCTGGTGGTCTAATCATGACCAGGCAACACTTTTGCATGTCAGCTCTTTTAAAGGTTTTAGTAATGCACTAAAGTCAGGGATAAATTTGCCCAGATAGTTAACCATACCAAGGAAATGCTGTAGAGCTTGGGCATTGTCTGGAGCTGGGATCTCAAGAATGGCTGCTTGTTTAGAAGGGTCTGGTAGTAGGGCTAAATAAATGACCTACGTAAGTTAACTTCTGGTAGTCTGAATTTGCATTTCAAAGGATCGAGCTTTAAATTCAGAACTTTCCTGAGGTTTTTGTCCTGCTCTGCTTCACCATTGCCTCCAACCGGTAAATTAGCAACTATTATTGCATGCAGGTAGCCCTGATAAAATTTGCTCCATTGCACGCTTAAAGGCATCACTGGCAGAATTTTATTCCAAAATGCATCTTGAGGAATTCGTATCTACCAATTGGGGTACTGAATGTAGTCAGTAGTGAAGATTTGTGATCAATCATTACTTGCCAAAATGAACTCTCTGCATCTAAGACAGAAAAAAATGGTGGCATTTGGCATGAAGGTGGCAATCTCCTTGAATGTACGCATAGGATGATGAGTCCTTTAATGCATAGTTCAAGTCTCTTGGGTCAATGCATATTCTGATTGTATCTGAATTTTTCGTATGAGCAGCTACCATGGAGGATACCCACTCAGTTGGTTCTGTGACTGGACAAATCACACCTTGCTGCACCATTTTGTCTAACTGGACCTTGACTTTGTCCTGCATAGCTATTGGAACTCTCCTTGCTGGTAACACCACTGGACTGACCTCTGGGTCTACTTTCATGGAGTACACAACTGGAAGTTTGCCTAGCTTATCGAAAACATCAGCATACTCTGAGAAAATAGCGTCACTGAAGCTGGAACTGGGTCATGTGCTTACATGATGGACTTCTTTGCCAAAAGAAAGCAGTTTCATTCTCAAACTGTCTAAGACCTAATAATGACTACACAGGTCTTCTGACTACATAAAGTTGCAAGCTGTAAGTGTTCCCAGCTGAATAGCACAAAAGCACTACTAAGCCTTTGGTTTGAATCTCTTCACTTCCATAAGAACAAGCTTCACACAATTGGCCAAATTAAGTTGCTCACCAGCCCTCACTTTAGCAAATGTTTCTGCTGACATCACACTATGAATCGGTGTCTACTTTGAGCTCTTGTGGGTTTGCCATTGATCAGGACAGTGCAAAATACTTCCTTCTTTGCCAGCAAATCTACTGCATTAACCTTTTCACTGACCACTGGTACACCATCTACATAGAAAGTAGGGCTGCAGCTCTCTACATGATCAACATGCTCTTTTGAGTGACCTTTCTTAATAACTGAATGAGGCTTGCTTGATTTACAAAACATTTCAAAATTATTTCATCTTTTACACTTGTGGCGTTTCTGACCAAATACTAAGCATTTCTCTCTCTTAGATTCATAACTGGCACCACAATTGACAGTTAATAAGACTTGACTTAGGTTTTGCTGACTCACCCTTATACTGCACTGAGCATGTTCTTTTTACTGAGCTAGTCTTGGAACTTGCTAGAAAAATATGAGCTTCACTTGGAAAGCCTGCAGGGGTGGCAGCTGCCAGGTTGGGAGGGTGGCCTAATGGTTAAGGTGCTTGTCTTACAAGCACAAGGGGCAGGGTTTGAGTCTCACAAGGGATAATTGGCTAAGCTTAAAATGGCTCGCAAGGGCAGTTAGCTTAGTACTAATCTATGAACCATGTGCTTAGGCCTGCTTCTACTTGTCACAAGTTGCATGCTGTCTACGTTTGCTCTAGAGGGTGTTGAAACCATGCTCTTATCACTTGCAAGCATACTTGTGTGCCTTTCTGTGAGCTCATGGATTTGACAAATCTCTATAGCTCTGCTTAATGTTAAATCACTGTAATGAGCAGAATCTTTCTCACTGCAGCACTATTAACACCATACACAAGCCTGTCTTTTATTAACTCATCTTTTAAGTCACCAAATCTGCACGTTTTGCCCTTGAAATAAAGCTGTTATATGCTGCAAATGTTTCACATGGCTTTTGGTCTCTTGTATAAAATAAGTGAGACTCTAACATTTGTCTGGGGGTTGCACGTTTCTCAATTTGTTTCAAGCACTCCCTTGATTCAGCTGGTACCACAATATGGTGGTTTCCCTCCTCTCCTGCATATACTGCTGGTGCATACAGAAATGAATGCTCTTTCAATGGCCTCTGACCCAGCATTAATGCCCTTGTATGTGCATCTTTGTCAGAAAAAAAGCTGCCTGTCTGAAAATATTGTATTCCTGCTCAAATACTCTCCAATTGTCAGCTATACTATGATCAAACACAAGTGGATTAGGTCTGCGAAATATGTCTGCCATCTCAACACACAGTAGTGACGGTGCTTGAAATTATGTACGAACATACACACACAAATATATATGCCAGAACTTTATGCCGGTACTTGTAATTGTACCCAATAGCGCAACAAACTCATTGAAATAACTGCACTTTGCCAAATAAATCTCCATAGCACAAGAACACTTTGAAATCACTCTACTTTGTGAAACCACTCCTTATCAATGTAAGAAATACTTTGAAATGACTGTACTTCGCAAATAAACTGTACACAGCAGAAAAAGCTCAGAGTAAGAAACACTTCGAGATGAATGCACTTTGCAAATAAATTGTACACAGCACAAGAACCTTTCAAAATGGCTGTACTTTATGAAATAACTCTGTACAGTGTAAGAAACACTTTGAAATACTGGCACTCTGAGAATAAATGCACACAGCACAAGAAACCTTTCGAAATGGCTGCACTTTGCAATATAGCTGTACTTTGCACACAGCAAACTCTTAGAAATAATTGCACCATAATAAAGCACAAACATTGCACACACGGAGATGCTTGGAACAACTGTAGTTATGCTTTGAATGGCTTCAGTCAATGTAAAATTGTAGTTTGTGCCCACACAGTTTTATACTAAAAACTTAGTCACCTTGCTTTTTAAGCTTAATTTGGCCTTTTGTACTAGTTATGCCCTTTTAACCTCTTATCACACTCATTATACTTTTGTGCCTGTTTTACTTTAAACATGCTCGTTATGCAAACCAAAGGTAATTCTGAGCCCCGTATGAATATCTCTGCTAGTTTTAAGTATCCTAGTTTTTAACATTTCATTTAATTAATAAAGCATTTTGTACCTTGCATTTGATTAATACGTTTGTGCCTTACAAATGCTCCGTTTCATTTTCTTTGCCAAATAAATCATTTGTGCAGTTTTTCTGTTACCTTAAGTTTGCTTCTGGACTTTGAGCTCTGTTTTACTCAACCAGCTTAATCTGCCTTCACCTTCAACTCTGCACCTTGAAGTTGCTCTCTTAATCCTAATTCTGACACCATGTCACTCGTACGGTCAGGATAAAACAGACAAGTGATTGTGGATGCAGTTCAAGCAGCTTTATTACACACAAAACACATCAGGAATGAGGCTTTGTAACAAACTTATAAACAGACTGACTACCACATTCATACATGTTAACACTCTGGCTATTCTCTCAAAATGGCACTGCTGCCTGCACATGCTCACTATTTATATGCATGTGCTTGCATCCAGAAACTCTTCTTAAAGGTACATACACACGCACTGTTCTAAAAGTACCTTGGAATATGTGAGCTTAGTGCTGACTTTCAGTTATTTAAAAGTATGCTGTGTCCTGACCACCGTGGTTTGTGAGAGGTTAGCCTCCAATTTGAAAGTGTGCATACCTCTCTCAGGAATAATTCTGGATTTTGTATCTGCACATGAGGCAATTACCATATTGCCCCAGGTTCCTAGTTCTGGCAAGCTGACAGCAGATGTGAAGTAAGGTTGGACTGTGGTCTCATTGTAGCAGAAATCTCAGATATAGATATTTGTGATGGAAAAGAGTTCTATTCTACCCCTGTGTTATGCAAAATACTAGGTATGTAACATTACTATAAGAGTGCAATACAAGATTAAATTATGCTGGGGGAAGATGCTGTACATGGATTGGAAGGGGCTCGTAAAGAGATGAGGATGCAGGTACAGTTGGCACAAATAGTGTGGGTTAGACAAACACAAGTGCTGCTAACAAGTAGGCATGGAGAACCACATGATGGTGTATATTAATGGCACAAGGCTTAGAGAGCAACAGTATATTAATGCAGAGAAGAATACAGTGCTGGAACAGAATACCATAGGTATGATCTGCTAAAAACGTACAGTCATTTTGGATCACAGCAGCTAAATACCTGACGAGTGCCACAAACAGGCAGGCTTAGAAAAGATAGGGCAAATATATTTCTTTGAGATTTGTGATTGGAGAAACATGACTATCTAGTGTTCTTTGCTGAAAATTACTTAATTTTTCCTGGCTGATAAATTTTTTCTAGGTATGGTTATATAGAGTTTTCAATTGGGCATATATTTTAACTTTGATCGAATTGCCCAATACTCGATTGAATTTGATTTATGAATCCAGTGGTTGCATTGTAACTGGGAGTGGATGCAAGATTAAGTGGTTTCACTGGGTTTTAGGATTTTTATGGTAATTGGTTGAATTGTATGGGGTGTATTAAATCCTTTTTATTTTATGAATGTACAATTTTACTGTAATCAATGGTTCTGACAGAGCTCTCAACCTTTCATCAATAAAATGAGGAAACTAGCCCTCATAATGTGGAACAAATGGACAAAATGAGGAACACATACTAACAACTTCCTCTAGGAAGATCATAGGATGGTTAAAATATGCCAGTTTTACTTACAAAAAAGATCATTTAAGGAATTAACATCATTCATTTCTATTTACCATGGATATCAGTTTAAAAAAATTCCTAACTGAGAATGTGTATCAGACCCTTTCAATGAGGAACTTTGAGGAACATGAACTTTTTAAGAAACCAGATGAGGTACGTTCCTCGTAATGAGGTACACTTGAGAGGTATGGGTTCTGAAGATGTCTAACTACAAAACAGCTTAACCTTTTGCACTGTTTTATTGCATGTTGTTTTATGGCATTAAAGTTCCTGGATTTGTTAGTGAGTGTGCCTGGCATTTTTTTATTTTATATTGGATTGATTATGGTTCCAGACCTGTGACCTACTATTTGTAAATACTGCGGTGGTGGTGCTGTGGTAGCATTGTCGTCTCACAGTAAGACATCCGGTTCGATTCTCAGCTAGAGCATCTTCTGTGTGGAGACATGCGTGAATGGGTGTACCTTCGTTGAAGGTTGTGCGTCAGGGCCAGCAACTCTGCACGTAAAAATTTACTGCCAGTCATTAGTGGACCAGAGTTCCGCTGTGGCGACCCCTAACCAGGAAAAGCTGAAAGACACAACAACTGTTTATAGTTATTGTATTACTTAACACAGACACATAATGCAAAGTGTGACATAGGACCAGATATGTAAGTTATCCAATAAGTGGTATAGCTGGGTGGTAGAATAAGTAACACTATTATGTGTAAGCAAACTGAAATAAAAAGATTGCCCAACTTGTTCTTCCAAGAAAAACAAACAAAAAAATTCCCTGAAGATGTTCATCGTGTTTCACTGTTGCAGTCATGACTGTAGGGTTCTCCCCTGCCAGCAGGCAGTCCTCGGTCGGCCAGAATCCCAAAGTCTGGGTCCGGCGTCTGCTGTTCAACCATGCTCCCTGACATCAGAGCACCAGGAGTATAAAACTGACAGCCGACGCCATCTTCTCCAGTCTTTCTTGCCGTGCAGTGATAGCAGTTAGCAAGTGCCGGTCGGCTGACTCCTGACGATTTTTTCTGATGAACTTCAGTCCGAAGACTTTCTTCTCCACTCAAAGCTAAGTACCCCATTGGGGAAACTTTTTTCTTGCTCCACTCCGATGTCAGAAAAAGTTAATAATTGTATTTCATGTGGGAAGCAAATACTTCATAAGGATTTTCATTCTTACTGTATTCCTTGCTTAGGCCCTGACCACGACGTAGCTAGTTGTCACTTTTGTGCTAGATTCAATCAACGTACGATTAAACGAAGGTACGATTTTGCTTTTCGTTACTTCTGTAGGCGCTTTAACTACAAAAAGTTGTCGGATACGGTTCCGGCTACTGGAGTTCACAAACATCCCAAGGATAAAGACAGGCCTCTGAGTTCCAAATCTGATGATAGCGCACAAGCGGAGCCAGCTTCAGGTTCGGCCGTCGTCAGTGAGGCACTTTTGCAGCCCCTGTAGTCGGCCATTTCAGAACCGATGGCCGAAACGGACTCTCATGAGGAGCCAACCAGGCCTTTAAATATTTCAATTGCAGGACCTTCGTACAATGCTCCTTCGGATGGGTCTGGAGCCGCTGTGCAGGTACAGGCTTCCGAAGGGGTTTTCAGGCCTACTCGGCTTCTTATAAAGGCAAAGCCAAAGACAAAGGCAAAGACTCCTAATAAATAAAAGACTGCAACACAGGCTTCTTCTGAACCGGCTCCCAAGTCACAGAAACAGTTAATCAAGATGGCGGAGAATTTACTTACTATCATTAGGGGTTCACATCCCCCTGTAGATAAAAGGCCAAGGCAGGATGTTTATTATGATTCCTCTGATCAGGCTTCTGTTTCTTCAGTTTCTTTTTCTGACCAGGAATATTCTTTCCCTCCTTATGAGGATTCTGATGCTGAGGAATCCATTCCTTCAGCTTCTCCCCCTAACGATTTCTCTTTTGGGGAAACTTTGCATGAAATGAGGGAACATTTCCACTGGGAAGGACAGGAGTATTCGGAATCTAAGAAAAGACTAAGGGATTTTCTTCTTCTCCCCCAACATAGACCCCTGGCTATTCCTCCTGTCTTGGATATTGTGGATGATGCTTTTCCAGAGGCTAATTTAACCCCTGACTCTCTTCCTCCTGCTCCTGTTAAGCCTGATAGATATTACAGGGTTCCTGATTCCCACCAGTTTTTATACAAGAACCCTACTGCTGACCCTGAAACCATTTTTCAGGGTCCTAAGGGAGTTAAGGCCGCTTCTGCCAAAAACCTCATTCCCACTGAGAAGGATTCTAGATCTTTAGAAAGATGGGGCAAAAAAGTGTACACTTCTGCTACTTTGTCCATTAGGACTTTAAACTGTCAGTTTCATATGCTGAAATACCAGCAATTTCTCTTGTCTGTTTTAAAACAAAAGCTTACTTCCATTTCTGCCTGTGCAGATGATAAGGAATTGCATGACTTGTTGCATGCCACTGAACAAGTTAGGAAGCATGATTTACACTGTGGATTTGATGCCTTGGAGGCTTCTTGTAGGGCTGCTGCCTCTGGCACAGTCATTAGAAGGCATGCATGGCTAAAGGAACAAAATTTGCCAGAACAAGTAAAAGCTAAATTATTGGATGCTCCTGTTTAGCATAACGTTTTATTTGGATCAAAGGCTGAAGAGGTGATTAAAAAGATGGAGGATAAGGTGAAATCCATGCAAACAGTTAAAGATTTCTTACAAGTACAGCCACAAAGATGTAGCAGGAATTGGCCTTCTAAAAATTGGTCCTTTCCCTCTTCAGACAGGCCTCAGAGGGGTAGATATAGACGGTCCAGAGGAAGGCCTCAAACACAAGCTTCTTATAGACCAAGACAGTGGACTGCTTCCACCCCTAGGGGAGGAGAGGATAGGTCACAAACTCATAGGAAACAAACTCAATGACTCCCTCTGTTGGGCTGCAGGAACTTCTTGCCTGGAAGCCCCCCTCGGAGGAAAACTCTCTTTTTTTATCAAAATTGGACTCGTATAACCCAAGACAAGTGGGTTCTCGATGTGGTTTTAAGAGGTTACAAATTCCATTTTCATTCCCTGCCAAGGCCAAGTGGATGGCCAGACCTTCCAAAACATCAATGGACAGAGGCCTTAAACCTGGTGGAAGCTCTTTTGGCTATGAAAGCCATAGAACTGGTTCCACTTTCAGAGATGGGACAAGATTTTTACTCAAGGCTCTTTCTAGTCCCCAGGAAGCAAAACTCATGGAGACCCATTCTGGATCTGTCAGTCTTGAACACCTTTCTAGAGATTCCAAAATTCAAGATGCTTGCTCTACAGCAGCTACTTCCAATGCTATCCAAAGATGTGAGGATGGTAACTTTGGATTTAAAGGAGGCATATTTACACATTCCCATCAGGCAGGAACGCAGAAAATACCTCTGGTTCAAGGCCGGATCGAGGCACTTTCAATTCTCTGCACTGCCCTTTGGATTGTCTACTGCACCCAGGGTCTTCACCAAATGCCTGGCTCCAGTAGTAGCTTACTGCAGACTCAAGGGAATTCAAATTTACCCTTATCTGGACGATTGTCTAATTCAGGCAGACAGCAAGGATGTCTTACTCCATCATCTAGAGTTTGTACAGAACCTCCTCAACTTCCTGGGATTCTCTGTAAACATAAAATCAAATTTGACACCCTCACAGCAGATAACTTTTCTGGGTGCTCTTCTAAACACCACAACCCAGATGGCATTTCTGACATCTGAAAAATAATTACAGCTGGCTTCAACTTTCAAAACTTTGGCAACTTTAACTCAGCTATCTGCAAGGAGATTCCTGCAGGCTTTGGGTTACATGGCCTCCTGCATCCTTCTCGTACCATATGCAAGACTACACATGAGGAAAATACAGTGGTACCTAAAAGGTGTATGGTCTCAGCATTGCCACAGTTTAGACATACTGATCTCCGTCCTGCCTTGCCTTCAAAAGGAGTTTCTTTGGTGGTCCAGGGCATGTACTCTAAACAAAGGGAAACCCTTCTGTCTGCCTCCTGCCACTCAGATTCTAACCACGGATGCCTCAGATTATGCTTGGGGAGCCCATTTTCAGGGCAACTGTCTGCAGGGCCTTTGGACAAAGGATCAGAAGCACCTGCATATCAATTTAAAGGAAATGTTAGCCGTTCGGAAATCTCTAATGGCCTTCAGGAATCTTCTACAACCAGGACAACTTCTAATACGACAGACAACACCACAGTTATGTGGTACATAAACAAGCAAGGGGGAATCTCATTCCTATCCCCTTTGCAGACTAGCCATGGATCTATGGAACACAGCTCTAGTTTGCAGTCTGGACCTTCAAGCTCAGTTTCTACCAGGGAAGCAAAACTTCCTGGCAGACAGTCTGAGCAGAAACCTTTCGGATCCGCACGAGTGGATGCTAGACACCAAAATATTCAGGATGATAACAGCAGTCTGGGAATGTCCTCACATAGACCTCTTTGCATCCCATCTCAATCATCCACTACAGAATTTTTGCACCCACTACAGAATTTATGCACCAGGACTTTCCACAAAGAAGCTTGGAAAGTGGATGCCCAATCATTCAGTTGGAGGAACCTCTCGGGATATGCCTTTCTGCCTCTTCCTCTTCCTCTTCTTCCACGGGTATTATTAAAAGATAAAACAGGACAAGCCCAAGATGATAATCTTGCTGGCCCCAAATTGGCCTGGACAGTTGTTGTACCCTACTCTAAAAAAAAACCTATGTCTGGAGCCCCCTTGGGTTTTACCTCAGTCTCCGAATCTTCTGTCCCAACATCAGGGTCAGGTTCTACACTCTCATGTCAGAACTCTCAGCCTGGTGGCCTGGTTAATCCAGGGCCTTTGATTTCTTCTTTCCTACCCAAGCAGGTTATGGATGTCATTTTAGAAGCCAGACGTCCTAGCACTAGAAAATCTTATGCAGGAAAATGGAAAAGATTTTGTTCCTGGATGCAGGCTCAGGATTCTGATCCTCTTCTTCCTAACATTCCTTCAATTTTACTTTACTTGACAGATCTCTTACATAAGGGTCTCTCTTTCTCTTCCATTAAGATACATGCCTCTGCTATTTCTTCTCATTATAATACAGATCCTTCAATCTTTTCCCACCAGCTCATCAGACAGTTTCTCAGAGGAGCTAAGAATTTAAGACGACCTAGTTCTCCTCCCATTCCTGCTTGGGATCTCAACTATGTTTTGGAAAAACTAACCTTGCCTCCTTTTGAGCCTGCTGCCTCTTCTGACATCAAGTTTTTATCTTGGAAAACAGCTATCCTGTTAGCCCTAACCTCTGCTAGGAGAGTTTCAGAGTTACAAGCTCTTATGGCTGTGGAACCTTATATTATTTTTCATCAAGACAGGGTGTCTTTGAGGACTAATCCTACCTTCATGCCTAAGGTGATTTCCAAAGTGGCTTTAAATCAAACTATCCACTTGCCAACTTTTTTCCCCACTTCTCAAAATACAGGGGAAAGGATCTTACATTCCTTGGATGTACACAGGCAACTACGTTTTTACCTGGACAGAACCAAGGACATCAGAAAATCAGAACAATTGTTTGTTTCTTATGCTTCTAGTTCCCAAGGTAAAGCCATTTCAAAACAGACCATTTCTAAATGGATTGCTCATGGAATCAGATTTTGTTATTCACACCATGGAAAGCAAATCCCAGGGAGTATACGGACTCATTCCACCAGAGCTGCTGCCACTTCTGCGGCCTTCCTCAGGGGAGTTCCTACCAAAGACATTTTGGAGGCTGCAACTTGGAGTTCAGTGCATACTTTTTCTAAGCACTACAATCTACCTCTCTATTCTAAGTCTAGGGCAGGCTTTGCCTCTGCAGTCTTGCAGGGCCTTTTAGCCACCCCTTCTTCTTTATGACCACCTCCCTTTCTTTCAGCTTTGGGATTCTACCCTACAGTCATGACTGCAACAGTGAAACACGATGAACATAGTACAGTTGTGTACACCTACCATAAATGTAGATGTTCAAGTGTCTTCACTGTTGCAGTCTGGGTTTCCCTCCCTCCTGTCCCCTCTTATTTTTACTTTTGTGTGGTTCCTTTTTTCACCATTCTTCTGAGGTGTATTTGCAAAGGGTATGGGGCCTTTATCATTTTGGGACTCCTGACATCTGGGGCAAGAAAAACTGGAGAAGATGGCGTCGGCTGTCAGCTTTATACTCCTGGTGCTCTGACGTCAGGGAGCATGGTTGAACAGCCGACACCAGACCCAGACTTTGGGATTCTGGCCGACCGAGGACTGCCTGCCGGCAGGGGAGAACCCTACAGTCATGACTGCAACAGTGAAGACACTCTAACATCTACATTTATGGTAGGTGTACACAACTGTACTTTATGCTCCCTGAAATAGGTGAGTAAGGAAAGGTTTCCACTAACTTCTGTAGTATTGACTCAGTTTAAAGGAAACACATTTAAAAAGCCAGCCAATCAAAATGCACAGAGTGGAGCTGGAAACAGCAATCAACATTTAGAACAGTGCCTGTTTCCCTAGTCTCACTAAGGGTAAACAGAATCATCAATCCCAGGCAAAATCATCAAAGCAGGTCCTAGGTCTCAAAATTACTTGGAGAATGGGGTCTAAAATGAAAAATAGAGTTGATAGTAGAAGTCATACAGACTTTACAAGAAATTCTGTAATTTAAAAACCTGTGTAATAGCTCCTTGTCTCGTGGCCTTGGTAGTTTATCAGCTGCATGGATTGTTTTTTTCTGTGTAAGATCTCAGTGTGCCATCGTTATGTGACCTATGTGATTCAGACTTGATGCTTTCATTTTACACATGCTCTTAGTTCAGATTCTGCTGTGTTAATCTTTCTAGCAGCTGTATCAGTCTCAAGTCATACTTTTCTTACTGACTGCACACTAACAGATTCTCATTTATGCTCACAAAGCCTCCCAGTCTTTCAATTACCTGTGCAACATCTCTTTGGAACAGCTCTGATGAAATACCGGACAAAAGTCTAAGGAATATGCATTTTCTGAATGATTTATTAAAATACATGATTTGGAGTATGCACACTCTAATTTTAGCAACCAGAACTAAATTTTGTATCTAGTATGGAGAAAAACGTTATATTTGATGTTCTAGAGACCACTTCTAAACTACAAATAAATAGAAATATTCTCACTGTATTCAGAATTTTTCATATTAAAGCAAATGAAAATATTACCTTTTTCCCCCAACAGTAACCATGTTATTTCCCATGAATCATCAGTACAAAGACTCTTAATTGTTTTTTAATGATACTTGGGTCTTTAATTCTCTTCCATTGTTGTTCAACTTCTGAATGATGTTGGTACTTCTCTAGGAGCAGGCATTATTGGCAATGGACATTTTTTTTTGTAATATGTATGCATTAGCATCTTGGCAAGCTTCCTAAGCTATTGAATAAATCACCATCATTATGCAGGATATATTTGCTAAAGCTTTATGAGTATATTAGATGTTTTTGGGTGGGCATGTGTAAATGGGCATGCATTCGTTGAAGGTTGGATGTCGAGCTGGCACCTTGGCGTTCGTCAAAATCTACTGCCAATCATTAGCGGACAGGAGTTCCGCTGTGGCGACCCCTAACCAGGAAAAGCCGAAAGAAAACAACAACATGACAATGTCACTGATAGCAATACAGTCCCTTTCTGTCATAAATTTGTACCAATCATATTTGCTCACAATCTGCTTGGGCCAAAATATTAGGATACTGCACTCGAATGCAACTTTTTGGAAGAGGTTTAACGTTGAGCTGTTTGTATTCGTACTGATGATTCATCAGTTTCTAACCTAATGGTACACTCATCACCATAATAGCTTAACAATGTGCAACACTGCTGCCCTGAATATTTTCCAGTCCCATGTGTTTTTCTTTCAATAAATTGTACTCCTCACGTATACCAAGTTTAAATGTCATTTTTCAGATTATTTCAGGATTTCTTTCCAGCAATTTGACATATACTCCTGTTTCACTGCTCCAGATTAATTTTTATATATCATATCAAATCGTTTCAGTTCCATAGTAACCACAAACATTTCAGTTTCATTTTTCTATTAAATAACATGCAAATTCTCAACACACAAACTTAATTCATTTTGGTACATATTCTGCAAGCTTGATTCATAATGTTTCCTATCGTACATAAAAGAGCACTTGTTGGAGAGTTGAATTCCATTTACATGACTGCACTTCATTCTACTTTCAATAAACTAGAATAGCTCTAGAGGTTGAATTCGGTGTGAAACAGTCCACAGTTGGCTTTAAGGAATAAGCAAGGAATGACACCTTATTAAAAAATGAAAGCAACACGAATTGTCCAACTTCTATACTGTTGTGTGTTTCTTCAGGTAGAAGCAGCAACCGAAAGAGTCAAGGCTAATAACATTTTTGTAATTCTTTGGTAATTTGTTCCTTGTTTATTCCTTGTAGGCAGTTGTGTACTGTTACTCCATTATATTTCTCATTTTCACGTGGCTTATACATGCATACATGTATCCATTACTTATACCATGCCCTATTACTCATTTCTCATCTAGCCTTATTTGAGTCACATTTTTCTTGACACGCTTCCTTTTCCTCAATTAATGCTTTTAACTATGCATTGTAATTTCACTTCTCTGCATACATCCATGTATTTTTATAATGTCAGGTCTGTTTTTCAAAAGCCTTGCCATAATTTCAGCATTATTTGTGGTGTAACATTATACCTCTTATGTAATAATCCTGTACCTCCCCATCTTTGACTCTGTTTTTAACTCAGTAACATATGCATCTATTTAGTCTCTGATGGACCTTGTTCTGTTAAGAGCAAATGCCTAATACATAGTAATTATTGTCATTCCAGACATATTTTAATGTTGGTATTTATCAGTTTTTATTGTATTAATCCATTTGTGCATTAAGGTTAGAAAAAAGGTAATCAAAAAAGTGTGTGTATGTGATATATATATATATATATATATATATATATATATATATATATATAGATAGATATGTGTGTGTGTGTATGTGTGTGAATGTATATGGATCTACCTGATAATATCGAAAGCTGCCAGTCTAAGATGGATTCATTGAGAGAACATCCACGAATACCTACTTCGACAGACCGGATGAACTAAATCCTTCCTAGGATAAGTACCAAGTCACCCACACACACACACAAAACCAACACCAGAACACTCAAAACTCATCCAGGTAGGGGGTTGTGCCCCCACACCCCCAATTAAACATACCAACTCTGAGATCACACTATAGTTTGGGAAAGGGCAAAGTTCACCTTCATGGCCAAAAGGTTGCTTACCCTGGGAAGGATTTAGTTCATCCGGTGTGTCAAAGTGGGTTTTCATGGATGTCATCTTGATGTATCCATCTTCATCTGTTGGCTTTCGATATTCTTAGGTAGACCCATATATGTGTGTGTATATATATCATGTGTGTATGTATGTATGTACACACACCATGCTTTTTAAGCCTTCAAGAAAAATAAATGTGTGATCTACCCGAATGGTTTCTTCCATAGCAATTTGCTTTAATGCTGCCTGTAGTACATATTCAGATATATTCCAGCTAATCTATTTGCATTGAGCATCAAATCAAATTTCTGAATTCAATGTTTTAATTTTTTCATCAGAATTTCTTACTAGAAAGAGAATTCTGAGATGGGAAGGGGGAGCGTAGAGTCACATTTTTACTAAGTCTTGTTCTGTACTTCCAGATCCAGAACTCTCAGAAGCAGATTTATGAACCTTGGCAGATATTTTCCCACTCTGACAGTGTATCAATCATACCTTTCAGCTGACCAGATTTTAGCAGATTGTCCAGATTTTTTTGTCTGTCCCTCACAAAATCTGTGGTTTTCTGGAAAATCATTGAGGATTGATGTCATTAAATAAGGACAGACATTTGAGTTTCATACTTTTTATCCTTCAGGAAAATGCATGCTACTTCAAAGTCTTTCATTATATCAACTTCCTAAGTTTTTAAGAGCTATATTTAAAAACTGTCCCTATTTTTGGACCCCCCCCCCTTTATCTTTTGCTCTCTCAAAATCTCTTCTGCTTTCAGGTTGAAAGGTGGTAATTCAGGAAGCTTAACAAATGACATGTAGAAACAAAGTATATTGTTTAATCTTCATGTAGTCTATATTTAGTCTGAATTTATACAGCATCTGTACACTACATGGCATGTTAAGTTTTGATAGTTGTACTTATTTGCACAAGTTGTTCAAAGCTACAGTGAGAGGCTTTCTGCCATTTGCTCTGTTGATATTGGAAAAAGATGTTTATTTTCAACTGTTTTCTGCACTTCTGTTTTACTCTATATCTGTCTAATCTGTGCAACTGTTTTTTTGTCCCATCCACCCACTCTGCTGCAGTGGTGGCCTTAAGTCTTGGTGGCTTTGAGTTGCCCATCTCTGGTATAAAGTTGATACTGGACACTCCCCCCCATCACATTACATCCGCTCATTCTACTGTTTACAGTGAGAACTTAGTAAAATCCCACCCCTTTAGTTTCTGAACCTTGAATTATCTCATTATCTTCTGCCTCTTCACTTTCTACTTAACTGTACCTCCTTCTACTTTATTTTGCTGCTTGTACTTAGGAATTCAACTGCATTTAGTTTGCCATATTTATTACTGTTTGTTGGTAGCCTCACTAAATTGATGACAGTATTCTACGGAATCGCTGCTTTGTTTGTGTTGTCTGTTACTGTTGTGATTTGTGAGCTACTGTTTCAAAGCAATTTACTGATTATCTACTGCAATTCATTACTGCTCAACTGCATTTTGTTGCTGTTTAACTGTATTTTTTCATACTGTGACTGTTCTGTTCTTTTGACTACAAGTGATTAATCTGTGCTTCATTGTGAGTTTTTTCTTACTGAGTTCTTAACCTTAAAATTGAGCAGCATAGTCTAGATACAGGTCTGCTGCATCCAGAGCTTCAGCTGCATGGTTTTTAACCCTTTGTGAGGTATTCCAGCTACACGTTTTCCCTTAGTAGCACTTGTGTTATCTAGTAGTACAACTCGCAGATCTTCCCCCCTTTCAGTTCCTGACAAATATGGATGGACAATTTGGGTCTATATTAAAGCATTGAAGTTTCAAAACTTTGAATGCTATAATATCTATCCATTTTTGTCGAAAACCCAAAATAGCAAAGCTACGGAACTTCGAAATCTTACGTAGGGTAAGATTTTGGTTGTCCGTTCCATGGCTTCGCTATTTACTCTACTGAGGTGGGAAGGTTACGGACCGGGTTGAGGTAAGTATGCGAACGGAGGTTACGGACTGAGTTAAGTAAGTGTGGGAACAGATCGGGGTAAGGTGAGTGTGCGATAGGGATGTTAGGGAGTGGGTAAGGTGAGTGTGCGGTAGTTAGGGACTTGGGGTTAGGAAGCGGGTAAGGTGAGTGTGCAGTAGTTAGGGACTTTAGGGTTGGGTTAAGGTGAGTTGATAGGTAGTAGTGTAGGGTTAGAATTATGGTTTTGTTAAGTGTATGTGTGTGGTTTGTTTATTTTGGTGTGGTTGTGTTGTGTGTATGTGTTTTGGAACAGTGAATTTTTTCCCTGGGAAAAAATTTGCTGTTCCATGTGTTCGATATTTTGTTTAGATAGTTTAGGTACGATGAAATAGCATTCGCTATTTGTATCGTATGATAGGGTAATATGAACGTGGACAATTTCCTACATTTTCTCCTGCCAGTCTGGTTGATATGGGCATTCTGAGATAGTGTAGCAACTGCGTCATGTACACGGACAACCCTCTACTGCTACCACCTACGAACACAATTGGTGAGAGATGCAGATGTGCTAGATTCAATAAGCGCATATTAAGCGAAGGTTAGATTGTTTGTGGCTGGTCTTTGGGAAGCGGTGCACTAATATGGGCTTCACAGGTCACTGTACTCCCTCCTTCCTAGGGTGGTTAGGCTCGGGTTTAGCTTCTGTTGGGTCTCTCCTAGTGCAGCAGGATCTGTGCCCCAGAAGCACTTAGATTAGAGGTTCTTTGCCCTCCTGATAAAGAGGCCTAGGGTGGAGCCAGAGTGGGAGTTTTTTTGCAGGCTCTGATGCTGCTCCTGTTAAACCGGATAGGTATTACAGGGGTGCCTGAGCTCATAAATATCTTTGATGCTGTACAGGCCTCGCCTAGGAGTGGCTGCTGTTGTTTGGTTCACCTGTGGAGTCAGTCTTGAAGAAAATGGAAGACAGGCTAAGTCCATGCAGGCTGTGTCTAGGGGTAGATCTAGGCGTGTAGGGGGCAGAGCTCAGTTTCTTCAGACCTAGAACAGGGAGTTTCCTTTAAGTAAACAGCCCCCAATGACCCTTTTTCAGCTGCCAGATCCTCTTGCCCAAACAAATTTCTCTGCTACTTCAAATAAAGGCCACACAACCTCCCTCTCTGCCAGAAGTGGGCCTAGGATTTTATTTATCTACTGCGCCCAGAGTGTTCCGAAGGTTCTTCTTCATCATTTACAGTATGTGATAGCAGTGCTAAGATGATGGACACTGTCATTCAGATAATACCTTGCATTTTCAAAGAATTTTTTTGTGGTGGGCTCAGAATGTCAATGGCTTTCAAGGATTTTTCTTTCCAGATCTGTTCACTTCTCCACTAAACTACCAGCTGCCAAAGTTTTGCACAAAGGGGGTTCATCCACAGCTTTGGAAAGTTCCAGATTGGCCTCGGAGCACACTGGTACCCCATTACTGAAGTCTGGGGCGGGAGCCTCCTGGCCTTCCCCGATTAACTTCACTCTCTACATCTAACAGCCTGGCATATTCTGTTTTAAATCCTGGAGGTCTCAGCTTCCCACAGCAAGTTTTGATGTAATGGAGGAGGTTTTATTTTTGGAGTACAGCAAAGGAATTTGATGTTTCTAGCCTAATTTTGTGTGGCTTAGAGGGGCAAAGAATATAAGACCCCCACGAGAGCTCAATTTTGTTTTGAGAAACTCACTCCTACAACCTTTGAGCCTGCAGCTACCGAGAGTTGTTACAGGCCCTTATGGTGGTTGAGCCTTTTTTAATTTTCCAAGGATATGGTATCTTTTATGTGCATAATGTTGCGATATTATTTTTGAGCAGAAAAGGTTTCAAGGAGTTTTGGCAGCTCTAAATGCTTATGTTTTACCATTCGAAGATCTACATTGCTGCAGTCAATTTACTCCTCCCTCCCTTCCCTCTGTGTTAGAGGCGGTGGGCCTTTCTTTTTAGGGCCTCTGACATCTGGGGCAAGAAAAGACTGTCAGTTCTAAGCGCCCGACCGGACCGCCAGCCTTATACTTTGGTATTCGACGACCGACACAGCAGACTTACCCATATATGGACTGCAGCAATGTAGATCAAACTGTACTTTATATCAAGCACCTACTGTCATTGCTCTCTCCCTCACAGATCAGTATATCTGGCACTGAGAAGGTTGGCAACACAAACACAACACCTCAAACACTACCCACACCTACACAACACCCCCCACATATGTGGAGGTCCTCAACAAAAGCATACCCAAACAAGAGAGACCTCCAAGGCATAACCGCATGTGAATTCCACTGCCCACCACACAGTCCACACACCTGTCTCTCTCAGCCACTAAGGCCTAAACATAAACCCAACATATTAGTCATAGGAGACTCCATTGTGAGACGCACAGATGTGCCCCTCACCAGGATGGATAAGAAGAAAGTCATGGTTAGTATGTCAGGTGCCAGAATCCTCCATATCACAAATGCACTCATCTGTCAACAGGTACTGTTATGACTCCGTCACAGTCCATGTTGGAGTGAATAACTTGAGACGTACCTACCTGGATTATATAAAGAGAGATGATCGAGCTTGCTCGGTATGTGTCCCAGGCAGGTATGTCCATAGCCTTAAGCAGCATTCTACTGTCACCCAGAATGATGCCTCAATACAAACAGAAAATGGTTGACTTTAACAGCTGGCTTAGTTTCTAGTGTCATTCAAAGGGGATCCAGTACCTGACAACCTGGACTGACATGATTGACAAGCCATGATGCTTTGCCAAAGATGGCCTGTATCTCTCTCTCTCTTGGGCTTCAGGCTCCTGGCAAAGGCTCTTGACTCCCCCATAGTGCCTTTTTTAAGCAATACAATGAGGTCAAAACTATCAACATGAAAATTTCATCAAAACATAAATTAAAGGTTATGCTGCTTAACTCTAGGAGTCTAAACATGAAACTGCACTCATTGCAAGCATTAACATTAACAAAGGAAGAAGCTGACATTTGTGTAGTCACAGAAACCTGGTTCAAAGCTGCGGAGAGCACCCCAGCCATACCAGGTTATTCATCATATCATTCATTCAGACCCCAAGCCATGGGCAGCAAAACAAAAGGAGGTGGAGTTGCAATATATATAAAAGATGTACACACCTCTAGGCTGGTTAAACAAGTATGATGCACAGAAAATACTCCATGTGCAATTAACAATTGACAAGACCCCTATTCAAATCATAGATAGCTACAGGGCTCCAGCTCTGACTCAAGATGCCCATCCCATCCATCTGGACCTCTTAGAATCCATCAAGATTCTACCCTTTACCCTGATCCTGGGTGACTTTAACTATCCAACCATAGATTGGAAGAAATACTCATGCCAAAACACAAATACCCAGACATTCCTTGATTTCATTAATGCAAATTCCTTGGACCAGCTGGATGACATCCCCACAAGAGGTGAAAATATCTTGGACTTGGTATTAACCAACATGAGTAACCACTGCAGCATTCCTACAGTGTCATCTCTGGTAAGATCCGACCACAAAGCAGTTACTTTCAAAGTCACCATTTCCCCTGAAGCCCCACCTAGGATCAAACAAAAAAACTTCTTCAAAGCTGATTACTACCTCCTGAGGGAAGATATAAACAGTTTCACGGCCCCCTCCCCATTCACAGAAATATGTCCAAACTTACACCAAAGTACTATATGAGCATTTATATAGCTGCATGGAATCAGGAATACCAGACGGGATGAAATCATCCTTCTCAAGGAAGAGTAAACCTGTCTGGTGGACATCTACAATAAATAAACTCTATAATAAAAGGAAAAAAAAATTCACTCCAGGACCAAGAAGGAGCAGTTGTCTAATTGGAAGCCATCTCTCTTTAGCCTGAACAAGCAAATAAGAACACTAGTGAAATCTTCCAAAGCAGAGTCCAAACTGCACAACAGAGATAAAAGCGCTTCAGGGAGTGGAACTCCAACCAAATAAGAGTAAAGAAGCACCAGCAGCTGTAACAAGTGGTCAAATGCCAAAATTTTTTTATTGTATCCAACATAAACACAGCTCCCAAGTAATCAACACAAAACGCTTAACTGTCTCACCGTGTTTTTCTTTCCAAATGGAACTTCTTCAGATGTGAAACTAAACTCACCCTTAAATACAAATTTAAATAACTTTGCACCAATCACAATCCATAGCTAAACATGTCTCATGAATATTAATACAATGCATTAATTTTAAAACTTGACACTAACTTATTCATTATAGTAAAAACCAAAAATGCATATATAAATATATGAATGTAGAAAATTCATTGCATTTATGTGACCTGATGTATAAAATTTATTTTAAAAAACATTAAAGCTGGAAGCTAAAAACTAAAACTTAAATGTTTTCATTCATAAAAACATACATATAAAATCCTTGCCTATAGCAATAGCACCATTTAGTGGATAAAATAACTTTTATTTGAATGTGTGCAATAAACAGGATTTTATGTAAATTATAACTAGTTCCTCAAATACATTAAAACATGTTAAAATGAACTCTAAAGCATTCCAAATTCATAAAGTTCAACCCCATCAAAGCCTAGCTGATCTTAATTTCAAAATAGGGACTTATGGACACATTTTCGTTCAGTCCCAGGGGTCTACAGGCTTCCAAAACCAGTTGCCAGTATAGTTCTCTAACTTCAATTTTGTTTTCCCAACCCCACCCAATGAATGTCATGTGGGATACATTCAATAACAAAAAACAGAAAGGAAGCTTCTTTACAAACTTTAGTATGTTTGAACTGAGCATTATTAGGGTCTTGCTTATGAATGTCATACATATGCTCGTATATCCTTCTTTTTAGAGCCTTCTCCATTTTCCCCACATAGGAGGGACATTTCCTACAAACTGCCAGATAGATGACTCCTTTAGTGTCACAGTTAACAAAGGATTTGCATGTCAAAAGTGCATTCCTGCCTTGTAAGAACAAATTTTCACCATTGAACACATGGCTACATTGTGTGCATTTCCCACAATTGTATGTGACATGTTTTCTTCCATACCCTTTCCTTTCCACAATATTCCTTTTAAGAATTTCTTTAATATTTTTGTCCTTCCTATAGGAAAAAATAACTGGCTGATGGAAATTATTTGAAAGGTCTGAAAAATTAGAGAACAGATTCCACTTCTTAACTATTTCCTTAATTAACCCTGAATCACTATTATAATTTAGAATAAAAGAACCACTGAACTGTTCGCCCTTCTTTGTACCCTCATCTATTTGTGTTCTATTTCCATCAGAGGTCGCTATTCCTAAAATGGGACTGAATCTAACCGATCTACCATTCTTAACTTCTCTCATAACCTCTTCCAACATACTTTCTGGGTATTTCCTACATAAGAACATTTGCTTTAGCTTGAGACATTGATTATTAAAATCTTCAATATTAGTAGTCATCCTGGATATTCTGATAAACTGCCCCTTCACCAAATTTCTTTTTTGCTTGTAAGGGTGGGCACTTGTATAATACAAATATGAGTTGGAAAATGTTTTTCCTATACACTCTAGAGCCAAATTTCTTATTGTAGTCTTTGTAAATATTAACATCCAGATAATTTACTTCTTCCCTAGTAATATTATACATAAACTTCAAAAAATCAGTAGTTCCGTTAATATATTGCAAAAATTGTACACGTTTATCTTCATTGTCTACCCAAAAGAAACATAAATCATCTAGGTATCTTTTATACAGACACCAACAGTCCTTGTATACTGAATTCAACAATAATTTTTTCTCCCATGTATTTAAAACAATATTTGCATAGCTGGGGGCACAACTAGCCCCCATAGCTATGCCTTTAAATTGCTTGAAAAATTCCCCCTCAAAGCTCACAAAGTTAGTTTTACGAACCAACTCAAGTAATTCCATGATTACTCTAATTTCCTTCCAATTGTATTTGTTCACCTCAAGTAGGGCTTCTAAAAACCAATCCATCCCTATATTGTGAGGAATAACAGAAAATAAATCAACTACATCTATTAGTAGAAAAATAATATTCTGTTCAAAACTACTGGGATTAACACTTCTTAAAAAATCCCATGAGTCCTTGAGAAACCCATCGTATTCCACCCATACCTTTTTAATCTTAGAATCTACAAACTTAGCTAAGGAATGGGTTTTGGGACCATTAGCCAAAACTGTAGGTCTCAAAGGTGGATCTCTGATTTCCTATGGACCTTAACTATCCCAAAAATATTGGGGACCACTGGCTTCTTAGTGACCAAAAAATTATAGGTGGGTATATCAATTAGCTGATCATGGTATAACTCTCTTAATGCCAAATCAATCTTGGAGTGTGCAATATTTATTTCATTAATCGATACTCTATTGTATCTTTCCTCATCTTCTAAAATAGATTCCATTTTTGCCACATAAATAATATGATCCATGATAGCCTTACTCCCACCCTTATCTGGTCTCATCACCCTAATATTTTTATTCTCACTTAGTTTTTTGAGCAACTGCCTCTCATTCCACATTAGGTTAGGGTGAATATTGGTTTTACTAAGCTTGCGTCTCAACTCAGTTTCCACTACCTTCTCAAAAATTCTGAGTTGTGGGTGCAATACTGGGTTATAAACACTTTTCCTTCTAAGCTGCTTGTCACAAATCTGCTAACTCCTATTTCCTTCATATAAAAATTCAAGGTTCTTTTTCATCACAAACAATTTAAGGTCAACTAAATTTTACTAATATCACTTTTTTATTTGGAACAGACTGAAGGTGGTGGTGCTGCGGTAGCGTTGTCGCCTCACAGTTAGACGTTGCCAGTTTGATTCTCAGAGCGTCTTCTGTGTGGCAACATGCGTGAATGGGCATTCTTTCGTTGAAGGTTGTGCGTTAGGCCCGGCAAGCCAGCACGTAAAAATCTGCTGCCTATTATTAGCGGACCAGTGTCCCGCTGTGGCGACCTCTAACCGGGAAAAGCCAAAAGACACAAACAAACTTTTTTATTGGGAACAAATTTCAATCCTTTCATAAACAACTGAAAGAAATTTATATCAATATCTAAGCTACTATAATTAAAGATGTTAAAATTCTGATAGGTATATAGTCCAAACTGGCCACACCTACTAAAGACAATCGTAAAGCTTTTATGTCCGCAATCTCAAGGGAAGCACCCAGATCTCTTCAGAACTGGTGGTCAAGGACACCACATACACAAACCCTGTAGATATAGCCAACCTGCTGGCAGACAGGTTCAGTATAAACTTCATTCCTCTCTGTCCCCTCATCAATAAAACAGGACATCCCCAGTACTTGCCTGCTTCCCCTTATCTCTAGGGAGCAAGTCATCACTACCCTCTCAAAGGTAAAAAAATACAGCTTCCATGGGACCTGATAGCATCCCAGGCTGCATCCTACATGAACTCAGGCAGGAACTTGCAGCACCATTAGGCAACCCTATTCAACTAAAGCCTGAGTAATGGCTTCATCCCAGCCGAGTCAAGGACAGGTACTGTCATCCCTTTGTACAAAGGTGGAGTGCCCACTGATCCAGGAAATTATAGACACATCAGCCTTACTAGCCTGATCTGCAAGGCCACAGAGTGGATTATCATGGACCTCATTAACCAGGGGTGGCTCATGCTATAGGACTGCACCCCCTCCCACCACCTAGAAATGTAAAAAGAAAAGGGAAATAATTTTAAAAAAGAAACTGAATGAGTCTGGAACTCCATGCATGCGTGCTGTGCTTGGAGTTCATCCTCTCTCAGAACTCCAGACTGCTCTGCCAGGCAATTCAGATAAGGGAGAATGGCATTCCTGCCCTGCAGCCTGTGCAGTGATGATGACATGGAACAGATCAACACCGGACTGCATCATCAGCAGGCTGGGGCTTCCAGCCTACTTTTGCGGGAAACCAGCATTATCAGCAGGCTGAGAGGAGGACCAGAAACCCATCCATTAGCTTGTGCGGGCTAAGGAGCATGGATTTACTTCAGGAATAGAGAAGTAATTCAGGTAGAAGATAAGTTGCTTCCATGGACCGAGGATGGGAATGGAGACTGCTGAAGTAATTGCTTCTGTGGGAAGAGGGCAAGAACGGAGACTGCAGAGAAGTTGAACTAATGCAGGCCAGGTAGAAGACGTGTGTGTGTGTGTGTGTGTGTGTGTGTGTGTGTGTGTGTGTGTGTGTGTGTTTGTGTGTGTGAGAGAGAAATGCTCCAGAGAACACATGGGTAGAGAATACCTCAGGCTTGAACCTCTGTACCATGGATGCAAGTGGCAAGGGCCTGAATTCCCTACCCACCACCATTTGTAAAAAATGTTTGCAGATTTTTGCCTCATATTTCTTTTGTTCCTCATTAATGTGGTTTCTGTAGGTTTGTTTTTCTTTACACAGTCAGTAGTGGAGTGGTGCACTGGTAGCAGTGTTGCCTGACAGCTACAGGTTCTCTGGTCTGATTCTTGGCTTGGGTGCCTTGTGTGTGGAGTCTGCATGTCCTCCCATCTTACAAAGACATGTGCCTGTAGTGTTACTCCCTGGGCCTCTGCTGAGAATTGGCTTTTGTTCCAAGTCAGACTTTCCTGGTTAACAAATGTTAAATAAATAAAAATAACAGGCATCTGAATTTCAGACTTCATATTCTTCAGAAAGTATATGGTAACACAACCTTTTATTTTAGCGATTTTCTAAATTTATAACATGGGTATTTGAAATTTGTCCCTATTTTTGGGACTGTATCCCCCCATTATTGGCTTTGTGCAGGTTTTTTGTGCTAAGATTGAGAGCTATGGTGAGAAATGAATTTGTTGAATGTTTGTGGGCTGTATTCTCCCATTATTGACTTTGTTCAGGTGTTTTGTGCTAAGAGGTTGACTGCTATGTTGAGAACTGAATTCATTAAATGATAGCCATTTAAGTTTGTCTTCCTCTCTTTCACAAAACAGCTGATTTGGCATAGTGGTATGTTGCTCTGACTGTTTTGCGCAGGGTCCTGGGTTTAAGAGTTGGCAGTGAAATGTATGGTGGTAACACAGCATTTTATTCTAGCAACTTTCCAACATTATACAAGCAATGTTTAAAATGTGTCCCTGGATTTTGGGCCCCCCAATACATTTTGTTTTTTTCCAGATTTCTAGTGATGCAAAGTTCAGAGATACAGTTGTGTTGATGTAGATTTTACAAGGAGCTGAGAGCTGCAGAGGAACAAAAGTTTAGTGCTGCTTATGCTGGGTTGGCTTGCATTGTTAATAGCACAACAGGTAGTGTACTTGCTTTTGATGAAGAAGACTGTAGGTTCTACTCCCACAGTAGGTAGATGTATTGCTCATACTGTACTATGTTGTAAAGGGGGTTGATGCTGCAGTCATTTTTGGTGAAGATGCCTAGTAACTATGAACCTGTTATCAGTTTGTCATCCATTCCCTATTGCGATATTACTAGCTTATTTTTTTAATGCAACATAGGCAATTTATTCTTCAAGGGTAACTTTATTTGTAGATGAAACAATGACATATACAGTTGTTTGCTAGCAGCAACCTCTTCATTAGTTACAGATTTCTTTAATGTAGAATTTAGATGACTTTTACTTCAGAGACTGTGCATATTTACTGAGACTGGTGGACTGTAGAAGCTTGTATAGACTTTTATGATGGAAATGTTCTGAATTGGGCAGTTCTGTCATTATTGGTGCATACATTTTGTTTCATTGTTTAGTGGAAAAATGGTCAAAACAATAAATTTAAAATGCCCTCTAACAACTGTATTGTATTGTACAAGGAATATAATTTAATACAACCAGGAAGCTGTATCAAAGAGCACGTGTATGTTTCGTGTTCAATGGGCCTATGATTTGAAAACAGCCATAAAGCTGATATTTATCTGCCACTGGCAAAATGCATTTTCTTTGAATGTGGGTTTCAATGAATGAGAGTTTCAAGGGCAGAGAAGTTTTAATGCCAAGTCTGTTTTCATTGTGAGACTGCATTGCTTTGTTTAGCAGATATGTGTTTGTGCTATGGAATATGGAATATGTGTTATGGAAAATGCAAAATAAAACTTTCAAATGAAATCCAAATCATCGCAGAAGTGAAGCAGTATGCGCATTACAGTGTTTGTGATAAATGGGGGCAAAATAACCAAAGAATGGGACATTGGAATGGCTGCGGGGGGGAGGCTCCATTCGACCATGATTTTTTGAGGGGGTAAGGGCAGCAAACTCAGACAGCCCCAGCTGAACTATACCTCTCAACTGTACAGATTTTCGCTTCTTATTTTTGGTTTGTTCCTCAAAATTCGGGGTTTTCTGGCAAATCATTTTGGAATGAAGTCACTAAAATAATGACAGAGATTGAGTTTCAGACATCATAACCTTCAGAAAAATGCATCCTAAAGCAAGACCTGTTATTCTATCAACTGTCAAGTTTATACAAGAGCAATTGTTAGTACTGTTTGTATGCTCCCCCAATATATTTGGCCTTGTCCAGACTTCCTGCATTAAGAGGTTGAGAGGTACATGCAAATAAATCGCTTTAAAGAATTAGGAATATCCAAACCTCTCAACTGTCCCCAATTTTGGCTCAAAATGTTGCTCTCCCCCTTATAATCCCTCTGCAAAATGGCAATTTTGAAAGAAAACATGGAGGGTTTACAGTTTTATAAATAAATGTAATGATCAGTTATAGATTGCTTTTATTTCTCAATGGATGTAGATGCTCTTATTTTGTCAGCTGCTCAAGTTAACAGTACTAATATTAAAAAGGTGTCCCTTCTTTGACAGGTTCCCAGCTGTATTGTGTGGCAATTTTATATTTTTGCATCACATTTTGGTCTGTTTTTCATAAAATTGTGGCAAATTAGTGGCAAATCATTAAAGATTGAAGTTAGAAAATAATGGCAGGCATTTGAGTTTCAGATGTTATACCCTTCAGAAAATTCATACTAATGCAAGACCTACTACTATTCTATTATCTTTCTAAGTTTATAAGAGCAATATTTAAAAAAATGTTCTTATTTTTGGGCCTGTATCCCACTGCTATGTATGGCTTTGTCCAGATTTCTTGCTCTGAGGTTGAGAGGTATGAGCCATCACCGACAGCCAGAGACATTTCAAATTGTGACAAACTTGTTGCACCCGACTGTAGTGGCTTTGAATGTGTCCAAGCAAGGCAAAGAGCAATTATGCAGTGTGTGTGCAGAGTATTCCCCCATCCAAGGTAGACCACAAGTACGACCGTGGCCTTTTCATCTGTCCTTGATTTTGCAGAATGTTCTGGTTTTCTGTCATATTTTTATACTGTTGATTTATGTTTCTTATTCAGAATGCATGCTGTTGCAGTGCCCTGTTGCTCTGTGTTTAAGTAGCAATGCTTTAATGACCATCAGGTAAGCTTGTCAGAGATTAAGATGCAAGTATGCTTTAATAAGCATACTGTTAAAGAATTACCAGCATTGAAAGCCTTTTTGTTGTTGCCATGCAGAGAATATTTACATAACTAGATAACGTATAAGCCTTAGGTATTGAAATGCATATGACAGTATTTGTAATAAAGGACAGGATTACAGTATTTTCAGAAGCTCATTACATTTGTTGAAGACTTGTAGTCATCTTTGCAGGCTTTACCCATAAACTAAACAGAATGCCAATCTATCATGTGTGGTCCATAACTTGTGCAGTAATCCTTTAAGCAATTTATCTTGAGCTTGTTTCTTGTTTGCTGTTCATTTTTTACTTTGATTATGTCTTCCCTATGAAACAAGTAGATAGTTGTCAGGCAGCAGGTCTTCTTTGGATAAGAAACATTTGGATAAGAAACATTTTTACAAGTGGGGGTATCACAAAGATTGCTACGTTCAGCATGTTACTTGGTAATTTTATCAAGCTGAATATAAATTATAATTGGGACTGCTTTTGACTGGCATTCCAGTAATGTGTTTAAAAAGCAATTTATTTTTTCATGCCTCACAACCTTTGTGTTTCCATCTAGATATTAAGTAAGTTGTCATATAGCCAATGCATTGAAATATTTTTTTCTTCTACACTTCATTTTGTCTCAATTGGACTCTCGTAATGATGGTTTGGCACCCAGGGCAGCGTATTTAATTAAAGTTCCAGTTGTGGTTTTGTGCATAGCTCCACTCCTTTTTAGTTGTCCACATCGCTACCCATTGGCCCCACACATTCAGCTGTCTCCTGCAGCCCTCCTTTAATTTGAAATCATCAGCCGCCACTGTCATTAACAAGGACATTGGCAACCTTTAGACACTTGATCCCACACAGTTTGGTTTTGTTAAGGGGAGGTCATGCCTGTTAAATTTGGTTGACCTCTTTGAGACAGTCACCATTGGCAACCTTTAGACACTTGATCCCACACAGTTTGGTTTTGTTAAGGGGAGGTCATGCCTGTTAAATTTGGTTGACCTCTTTGAGACAGTCACCATGGCCATAGATGAGGAGAAGATGGTGTACACCACCTACCTTGACCTGGCCAAGGCCTTCGATACTATTCCCCACTCAGGAATAATGGATAAACTCTCTCAACTAGGCATCAATCCATATGTTACCAGATGGGTAGCAAACAGGGTCACTGAGAGAACCCACCTAGTCAAAATAGGGGAAGGTACCTCAAGTAGTAGACCCGCAACAAGTAGTGTTACCCCAAGGATTGGTCATGGGGCCTCTGCTGTTTGGGATATACTTCTCAGAGGTGCAAGCCAAATCTAGTGGACTATGGCTGACCAGGTTTGTAGATGACTGCAAGCTGGGTGCTGTCATCATTTCCCCTAGTGATGTGGACATCTTCCAAGAGGGTCTCACCCAAACAAATGACTGGTGCCAGAAACATGGCCACAAACTGAATGCCAAAAAATGCATCATCTCTTTTGGGGAGAATGAAATCCCCACAAATTATCACATTGATAAGGTACTAAGCACGCAACCAGTTGTGGGGAATTGAGAAACCAGGTTGACAGCAAACTGACTTTTGACCACCATATTGTCTCCATTGTATGAAAAGCTTTCTACATGCCCCATCTCATTAGTAAGAGTATCTCATCCAGGGACAAGGTAGTCATCCCTGTATTCTTCCCTTATAAAACTGATTATTGAATACAATGCCTCTTTCAGCATATATCTCACAAAGCACATGCAGCAGCTGGAGAGACCACAGAGATTCCTCACATGGAGAATCCAGGGCCTGAAACCTCTATCCTACACAGATAGGCTAAAAGCTCTGTCCCTCTACTCAGTCTCCTACAGACTCCTCAGAGGTGACCTCTGTCTGGCATACAAAGCAATTTCAGACCATGCCCTGATGGAACTGCTGCATATCCACAAGTCAAGCTCCACTCGAGTAACCTGCATGCGAGACCTCAACCTGGTCTGTAACATCAATTGGATTTGTTGGTGGAAATGTTTGGTATCCTAGAGACTCCCCCTTTTGTGGAATAGACTCCCTGTCCACATAAAGCAGAGTATGTCATTAAACCTTTTTAAGCACAACCTGAATAAGTGAATGGGGAACAGAAAATACACCCCCGGGATTCCACCTATGTTACTGGTGGGCAATGGCATAGTGTGCTGACATGTTGGAACATGGGCTAAATTCTTGGCTATGCTTGTAAGGCCTCAGGGCCAATAGCCTAGTAAGTTCCTATGATAGTATTTCTTTAACATTTGATGGTTTGTACCTTCATAGCTCTGCCTGCAGAACTCAACAACCATCTATATCTTCTTCCTCATGGTATTATTAAACTATCAGTGACAGCTGTAAACTCTTCTTCGACACCATCTTGCCAAATGTTTAGACTGGCATCAGTAAGATTATGAAGAGTTTTTCCATAGCACCATCCAGTAAAGGGGGGTGGTCAGATATACTAAGAAAATATTACTAAACTCTGTGTTTAGGTCAAATGTTGTTTACCTGTGTAGCCCTTTATATCAAAAGATCTGTTGATATCTGGAGTCCATATGTTTTTCATATGAATGAGTGTAAAGCCATGGGGCCATGACACCTTGCTGTGCCTTTACCTGAGAAAGTACAAGTATGAGGTCACATTCTTTCACCTGTCAGTTGCCTTCCTCTCTTCTAAGCTTACTCCATGTTGTATCCTGGACATCATACTCCATAGTATGGCTACAGCAATCTAGCTACACTTGTTTATTCATCTGTCAGCTTATTTGTTGAAAGTGTTAGCTTTTGCATGAAAATGTTTTGGGAAAATTAGTTAGTAACAAAATATTATTTTAGCAGACTTAAGTAGCTAATCTTTCTTTTTTCCCCTTTTTAATCAGGTACGTATGGAGGTTTCCATCAGGATTTTTGGTCGTCTTCACCCTTGTGACTTTCTTTTTCTTTCTTGGAAGATATCAAACTACCTTTAAAGGGATTACTAAAAAAATGGAAATGCTATCTGAACAAACTCAAAATACATCTTTCACCTTTCAGTCGGTAAATACTTCATTACAGTGCAAAGAAAATACATCAGTGGCCAATATTAAAGGTTTCTCTGGACTATTCGAACACATAAAGGACTTTCTAAAGTACAAACACTGTAGGAATTTTCCAATCATTCATGATGCTCCTATGAAATGTGGTGGATCTGAGCAATCGGACAAGATCTTTCTACTACTTGTGATCAAGTCTTCACCCAAGTTCTACACTCGTCGACAGACCATTCGTAAAACCTGGGGAGAGGAGCGAAAATATGAAGGAGTACAGATCCGTCTGCTTTTTATCCTTGGAGTCCATTCAGATCAGAAAGAAAGCAAGAAACTCCAACAGCTTCTTTCAATTGAAAGTAAAGAAAATGGCGACATACTGCAGTGGGACTTTTATGACACTTTCTTCAATCTCACCCTTAAACAAGTCCTTTTCTTTGCATGGTTACAGCAGAATTGTCCTCATGTAAACTTCCTTCTGAATGCTGATGATGACGTGTTTGTTAATTCTGATGCTGTTGTACAGTATTTATTAAGTCTAAATGGAAACAAAGGTGATAAACACTTGTTTGTCGGACAGCTTGTTACAGTTGTGTTTCTGGAGACTAGAAAGTCAAGCAAGTATTATGTACCAGAACAAGTAACCTCAAGAAGAAGGTTCCCTCCTTATTGTGCAGGTGGTGGTTACCTGCTGTCAGCTTTTACAGCCAGGCATATTCACAAGGCATCTCTGAATGTTGCATTTATTCCAATTGATGATATCTACATTGGGATGTGTCTGGACTGGGCAGGACTGAAACCGGAGTTGCATGTAGGCATCCAAACAGGAGATCAAAAGGTCCCTTCTAATTTTCAGAATTCATTTGATCCTTGTTATTATAAAGAGCTTCTTGTGTTTCATCGCTTTACACCTTATGAGATATTTGTTATGTGGAAGGCCATACACGACCCAGACACAAAATGTGGCTTCTCTCCAAAATGAAAGTCTGTATACTTCCATAGTTTTTTTAATTATTTATAATATGTCAGTAAGAAGCATCATGTCCTCCTGTAAATGGGGAAGACTCTTGCCACAGACTAGTAAATTAACTTTTACTTAGTGGTATCAGGCATTGTCTATTTTTCCTCATGTGATTGGTATCTCTATGCCATTGCTGGTAGTAGCTGATGACCACACCTTTATAAGGTTAGCACATGCTGTCTTCAGTTCTTTACAATCTTTGACCTCAGTTTACACAGCTGCATTTTTATTTGCAAGTATCTTGGTAACTTTTTCCACTATTATTGTGGTTGACCATATATGTAAAAGTTAATTTGTTACTGTGGTTTAAGAATTTACAACTTAGTTATATGGCAGAGAAACTATGATATTGAATGGTAGATGTTCCCAGTGTGTGTGTGGTAGTCCATATAGGCTTTTTTTTCCCCTTACGGTTTGGGGTGAGACACACACTACACATAACTAAACACTGCACCAAATTTTCAAAATGTAGATGACCTAATATATCTATCTTTTTTTATTGAATCTGCATTGTAATAGTTCTATTTGAGAAAGACAGATAAATGTTTTCATTTCCTGATCTGATTTTGAAGTAATTTTAACAGTCTGCATCTGCTTTAACTATAGTCTTTAATACATATTAGTGATTTCAGTGCATAGCTGCACTGCATTTTTGCTGTTTAAATTGTCTGTTATTAAGCCCTGCTTTCATTCTTTTGTCCTGTAGTTCAGGATTTGTCTTTGCAATGGGGCAATTCCCGGCTAGTCACTTTAGAGCTAAGGGTCTAAATGTTCCTCCCTCCCATCGACTCTGTTGTAGTTGTATTATTAAACCCCGTATACCTACCAACGTAATGAAACAAGGAAAATATTATGGTGTTACTGATCAGTGCCAGGAGGCTGAATGACCAACTCTGCCTACAAGCCCTTCTCACCCTGGAAGACATAAACATCTTGGTTTAATTTCTCCAGTCTTTTGAGTTTCTAATATCTGGCTGGGAATGGACCCCATTCCTAAGTCAGTGTGATTAAAGTTCACCAGGTTAGTATTGTTTCAGTCTTTAATGTTAGCTGAAAATGTTCTTCACAGCACCTGCAATGTTGGAAAAAATGACTCCTCCTGCAATTCCTATAATGTTGCATGTATCTGTAATAATGTATCTAAATTTGACTTCTTTGAGATCCATTGCTCCTCCTACTATTGGAACTGTCTGGGCATCTTTCTTCCACATTGTCTTTGTTTCTACCTACAAATCCAGGTATTTTATGACTCTTTCTCTCTAAGTAAGACACTATTCACTGGGTGTAGCACTTCAGTGATTAATGCTACTTCTGACTTTTCATGGACTACTGTATCTCTTTTTCTCGCCTTTTTCTTGAGTTGTTGGTAATGAGTAATCCCATGTGATATAAACTTCATTCTTAATGCTTTGTGGCTCATGTTTGCAAGCTACTTCAATATTGCACAATCCCCAATACAACAATCTTGCCACATTATGCCTTTCAGTATACAGACACTTTGCCATTAGTATATCACACCCAGCAACAAGATGTAAGACTGTTTACAGACACTGCATTTATCCAGTTCTCTCACATGTTGAATGGACTTTGTAAGCCAACGTGTACATAATCCACTATCCTAGGTTGTTAATATTAACCACCTTTCATCTTTCGGTTTAAATTCACCTCTCCTTAACCATTCCTGCATCAGATCCTGATCGAAATGAGGTTGTTGAACACGTTTTCTGTACTTGAAAGTGTAATTATACCTTTTCTGTCTTCTCATCTGATCCTTCTCCTTAGATTCTTTCGTTTTTTTTGGCACATTCACTTGCTGCCTTATTTTTGTCTACTTCTAGTTAGTTTCCGTTCCTGCTTGACACCAATATGCTTCTGTTAAAGACTTAATCTTATCTATAATGTGATGTGTGAAGCAATTTTCTTGTTTTTCTGCCTAACTGAGCCAATACCTTTTGGGGCCAGTCAACCAGCCCAAAACTATAAGTTAGAACAAACTTGTTTATACTCCTGGTTGTCAGGGCTGTTTTCAGTATTAATTTTAGTATTCTTTTGTTTGCATTTTTCATGTTTTATTCCCAGTCTTCACCAGTTTCCAGATATTTAAACATGCCTTCATGCTCATCTTCCTTTATATCACATTCCTGTCCCAGGCTGATGTTTTCTTGGTGCTGTAGCTTTCTTGCTTTAAATGTCACTTTTGCACATTTATCAAGACTGAATAACATTCTTGTATCATCTCAAAGTTTTGACCACTTGCAGTTGTGCTTTCAGTTCCTCATCTGAGCGGTGTAGTTTTAAATTATCCACAAAAGAAGACAAGCCCTTAGACTTGCCCTTACACTTTGTTGTTGCCTGGGAGCAAAACTATAACCGTGACCTAATCTGTTAATCAGACAGCTTAATGGGTTAAGACCAAGACAAAGAACAGCTGTGATAGTCATGCTGGAATATTCCTCTTTGAATTTTTATCCCTGGGATAATAATTTGGTATGTATAATAGTTTAGCTGGAAAGTGGTTTGCCAATGTTTTATAGTCATTATAATATAATTGATTATTGTAGGATTTTTCTTATGCATCTGTAGTCACTTCTTTATTCATGCATGTGGAATGCTGTCAAATGCTTTTTTTGTAATCTGTCGATACCATACTTGGATTCTTCCCCTTTTTACAATTCTCCATTATGACTTTAACAACAAATGCGCCTTTGTTCCATAGGACTTTCTTTTGTTAACCCTTTGTCATATTGCTATGATTGAGTTTTCTATAAACTCTGTCATCATTGTTTTTTTATTCTATAGTTAGTTAGTTTATACATCGTCAGAAGACAATTTATTGGTCTATAGTTTTTAGGATTGGTTTCAGGTTCACTCTTAGGACTGTCCTTTTCCTGTTAATCAGGTTGAAGTCTGAGTTGTGCATATTTCTTACTTAGGGCTAAATCTTTGTGTACAGATGATAATACTTTCAGCCAGAAGTTAAGTACTGCAACTAGGCCGGGGTTTTTCCATTAAGGAACTTTTTTTAATTTTGTTTCAGTTTCTGTGGCCTTTACTTCATCCCATTTCATATCATGTACATTTGAACTACTTACTCTTTCTTTTACTGCTACTATCCAATCAGCATCTTTGTTCCACAGGATCTTCATAGATATTTCTCTGAAATGTGGCTATTTTTTTTTTTTTATGGTGTTTCTATTCCTTTTGCTTTGTTTCCCAATTATCTATAAAACATTTTTGGGTCCTCAATAAAATGCTTATTTTTGTAATTTTCTTTTTTCAATTTCTCCATGTCATTTGGGTTTCCATTACCATGATGGGAATGGACCCCATTCCTAAGTCAAAGTACACTTAAGGTTCATGAAATTAGTATTGTTTCAATCTTTGTCAGCTGGAAGTGCTCTTCGCAGCACCCACAACGTCCCCGGTAATGATGACTCCTGCAATTCGTATGGGGTTACATGTATTGCTAACTCATCTAAATACGATTGTAGATTCTTTTTTATAAGACCCATTGCTCCTACTACTATTGGATCTGTCTGGGTATCTTTCTTCCACATTGCTCTCATTTCTGCCTGTAAATCCTGATATTTTATGACTTAGTGTCTCTCTCTGTATGCAAGACACTGTAGTTGCTGTGTGTGGCAATTTCAATTATCAATGCTACTTTTGTCTTCTTTTCATGGACCATTATATCCTGTTTTCTAACATCTATCTTTTGAACTGTTGGCACTGGATAATCCCATGTGATGTAGACTTCCTCATTTTCTATGATGATTTGTGGCTCATGTTTCCAGTGTTTTTCAGCCACTTCAGTACCGTAATGTTTGCACAATCCCCAGTGCAACAGTCTTGCCACATTATTATGCCTTTCGGTATACAGTCCTCCTGCCATTAGTATGTCACAACCAGCAACGAGGTGTGCGACTGTTTTCAATTCTGTTTTATAGAACCTACATTTGTTTCTCCCACAAGTTCAATGGACTTCGTAAACCAACACTTACATAGCCCACTGTCTTGGGCCACCAATATTAACCTTTCATCTCTTGGTTTGAATTCGCCTCTCATAGGATGGTACTTGGCTATCGGCCCTAAGGTCTATACAAGCCTAGCCATAACAATTCCCTGGCTATTTCTTCCCACAGTATTTACTTCCCTGGACCCCTGTCTAGCAGGGCGACTGACGTGATCTCTGGGGTGAATTTCCTATCTCCCATCCAATCGTCAAGATTCCTTTTGAAGAGGGCCAAGTAGGTGCTCTGCTTGACATGTATGAGCAGTCTATTCCAGAGTTTGGGGAGTCTCTGGGTCAGGAACCTATCCTTCCAGCATGTTTTGTTCATTGTGATGACAAGATTTAGATCCCTGGAATATGTGGCTCTGAGGGATTGGGATTTCTTTAATGTTAAGCAGAGATTGCCTCTGAGTAGATGATATGCCACAGAGTATAGCTGGAGTTAAGATGGTCAGCATAGGGCATCTGCTTTAGGCCTGTGATTCTTTTAGTGAGGTATTTCTGTGGCCTTTCCAGCTGTTGCAGATATCTTGAAGTAATACCAAATGGGGCGTTGTACTCTATAATGGGTCTCATGAGGGATGAGTACAGTGAGACAATGACCTCATTTGTTCTGGATGAAAAGACCTTAGTGATGAGGTGTGCCACATAGAAGAATGTCCTGACTGTTGTGGTGATGTGGTTATCGAAAATGAGACCACTGTCCACCTGTGTTCCGAAGTCTGTCATCACACTTTCGGTGTTTAGTGTACTGCCACCTATGTTAGTAATTCATGGGTACATGGTTTTTGCCAAAGGGGATAACTATACATTTTTTGGCATTAAGTTGTTTCATCAGGCTTGGAGTATTATGAATTTTCAATTACTTAAGATGAGATATTTTTCTCTTCAGTGCTGAAGTTCTGTGAGTTGACCTGTAGTTCCTGACACACTGCTAATTTCCTTTTTATTATTTTATCAGGGCAATACACTGTGGTTGTTAAATTTTGTGTGTGTGTGTGTGTATATATATATATATATATATATATATATATATATATATATATATATATATATATATCCCTATCAGAAACTTGAGTTTTCAGAAACTTGAACTTCATATGGTCAAGACCATATGATTTATTTTCTGAAAACTTGAACTTCAGAAAACAAAATGCACCTTTTTTTCTATGTTTTTGCAGGGCAGAAAGCCCCCAGCAGCACACAAGTGGGAGGCTGTGCCCCCCACACCATATATACAAACTCTAAGATTGCATTACAGTGGGGAAAGGGGGTAAATCCTCACTGTACTACAATCTCCATTGAAAAGCGTAAAATTTTTGAAACACCGATTTATATGGCGTTGACCATATGAATTTCAAGTTTCTGAAAATGTATCTAGCTCAGGTGGCAGGTGCTGTCGTTTCATACAATATGGCAGAAATGTGACACATGGCATGCCTAGGAGTACAGAATGGTGCAGATGGATCAGTATGCATTGAAACATACTTGCCTCCAGCTGGAGCTGTAAGCCTGTGCTACTACAGCAATGATGAGGACGGGGATTTATTTTATAAAATCCATGAATCCCACCACAGAAGATGCTGCCCCCACTCGAATATATGCCCTGAAGGGACTGGGCCAGTGAAACTCCATCTAGAGGAAGAATGGGTTGACCAGAAGAGAGCTAGGTAAGCAAGGTAAGGTTCACTGACCAAAAAGCGCACACCAGCAGTACAATAATAGCGGATACTGCTTTTTGTGATGGAACTTTGTTTGCTTAGCCATCCTTATAACGCGCATAAATACAATGTTCTCTGCAGATTGTCTCAAAGTTCTATCTCTGTATCGCTAACAGACCATTTATGCCTGGCATACAAGGCATCCTTGGATCCCATTCTGATAGACCTTTTGCATATCCATAAAATGAATAATGCTCCAGAACTACTTGATATAAGGATTTAAATTTTGCTTGATCTCCTGAACAGGCTTCACATGCATGTAAAGCAGAGCCCTTCCCTGACTCTATTGAAGTGTTACCTGGACCAGTGAATGTGAAATTCACCCCTGGTCTAACACCCATGTCTGATAGACAGAGGCAGACAGTAAATCATGCCCTAACTAACATGCCCCCCTTAAAATAACTTCTAAAGCAAAAATCTCCTAGGATACATTTGGGTTGCATGACTAGGCTTATAAAGGCCCCAGGGGTCACCAGCTTCATAGACACTTAAGGACCTAGTTGATATAAAGATCATCATGATGAGGGATGGTTAATGTTTTACTTTTTGCTTTATAATGGACCATGCATTTGAAGAGCTAAGGACTATACCCCATCTGGGTGACACTCCTTGTCTTTAGGGCCTGTGGTACTGTATCTGGCTGTCGCTAACCTTTGATCTGAAACCTCTTTTATAAAACAACCTTGTCTTTCTTTGTATTCTGTGCCTTGAGCAAGCAATAAATTGTCATGATGTTTTGTTTAGCTAACCTTGTAGATTGTAGTTCTCCTAAACCCTGATACATAGATTTTTCTGACAGTACAGGGATTCACATTTCAAACCTCGTCACTCAAGAATTTCAAAATTTAGCATGCTTGCTGTACTGTGGTCTTCTAACACATCTGTCTCTTAGGTTCAAGTGCACCTCCAATGAATCAAAACTCATTTCCATAAGTGGTGGCCCCAGAAAGTTAAATTTCTTGACTTTCTGTAACTAGCACTGTTTACTTTCCTGACTTTGTGTTAAGCCACTTGTGCTCATCTCTAGATTACCATTTCATCCTTGCACATCATCCTCTTCATCACTAGAAGTCACTCATTCTTCTGTCAGACCAATTTTTTTAGTAGTATTCAATTCCTTGTGAGAATCTGTGGCTGTAATGCCCGATGTTGACTGAGCTGTAGTTAGCTCATTTTATTGCCGGAATCTGTAGCTGGTCATTGGCTCTTTGTCCTGGCAGCAGTTGACCGTTGTTTTTTTGTAACTTCACGAAAGTATTTTTGCGTTTTTTCAGTACTCCTTTCATATTCTGAGTTTAACCGTTTAAACCTTATTGGTAGCTTGTTTTTAGTTTTTTATGCTCTGAAATGATACATTTTTAAAAGTCATCACAGATGCAATAATTATTTTTCTTCCTCATCCTTTGTAATATCTGCAGTGTTCCTTCCAGTATAATAGTTCATATGTCTCCATTTTATTGCTCAGTTATTCTAGACAAAGCCCAAAATGCTGGGGGGTACAAAGGGCCAAAATCTATGCATATTTTAAGTCGTACTGCAAGTAATTAAAAGAAAAAGGTTTGCATCAGAAAAAGTTAATGAAACAAGGTTTGCATCAGTATGTATTTTCAGAACAAGTAAGGAATACTTTTGTGTGGCCTTATTGACTGTAGTCCTCAGTGACGGGACAGGGCAAAATATGAGACAAAATCAGGGCCATTATACCTAATATGGGGCAGTTGTAAGTTTTATTTATATTTTATTTTATTTATTTTACATTTGTTTACCGGGAAAGTCTGACTAGAACAAGGTCCATTTAAAGCGGAGGCCTGGGGAGAAAAGCTCCATAACATAAAAGTACAAATACAACAAATGTCAAAAACATTTCTGTACAGAAGCATATATAAAATCAGAGCTCCATGTCTTTATATGACAACAATCCACGAATGACCGAAAATTTCTATACAGTGGCATATATACAATCAAAGAGGTTTTTCATACCTTAGTTTGATTCGAACAAACTTGATATACAGATAGCAAAACTTTGAATTCCCTATTGGTAGTACAAAGCATAAAAATGAAAGAATGGAATCTGGGAAATGTTATTTAGGAGATATGTCATAGCGTGAGAAATAGTTTGTAGGATAGTAGTTCCTGATAGGGAGTACAGAATAGCTGAGGTAAGCAGTGAGGAGATGGTGTGGCAAGTTAGGAGAGCAGAAAATATTTTATGTGATACAGGGACAGAGCCATGATTGCAAGAGGTATGACTTTAGTGATGTCTTGAAAAGTGAGATGGATGGTGCAGAGGAGATACTTTGGGGGAGGTTATTCCATTCCATAGAAGTGATGTGGGAGAACAGACTTTTCCCTACAGCGCTATTGGCTTTGGTTATGCAGAGCAGGGTTTTGTTGGATGAGCGTAGAGGGCGATTTGCAGAAAATTGGTTTAGAAGTTGGTTTAGGGCTGCAGTTTTCTGCGGGTTCCTTATGTTGAAGGTGAGGACTAATTGGTGATAGCTAATTAGCTTGGGGAGTTCTAACCACTGTAGTTGTTTCTGGGCAAGACAATGATGACCTAAAAGTGGAGTTGCTAGCATATTTTACAATTTTATTGTAACATGACTCTAGTTTGTTTAGGTCTGGTTTCCTGATATGAATTAGGATTGGTGATGCATACATTAGGGTAGACGAGAGGTGGGCTTGGTCTAAGGAGATTCTAGCTTGATTCGATAAGAACTGTTTGTAAGTTATGTTATAGTTAGGGTATCTTAGGCTAGGGACCATACTGAACATTCTTGATATATTTTTAATCAAAGAAATTCAGATAAAAACTGAGGGTGGTTATCTAAATGGATTTTGGCTGTCTGATTACTGTTTGGGGACTATTGCATTAAAGATGTTAATCAAATCTATTACTAATCTTATTGAAAAATAACCCCAGAAATCCATTTCTATGCAGTGCAATTTGAGAAGCATCCTGTACGGCTAGAAAACAAGCTTTGCAGAGTTGTGATTTTCAAGTGGAACCATTCTTTTGTTATGCTTTAACTGACTTTTGTAGACTTTATATCTATATATTATAATTTATCTTGAATGTCATTTTTATCCTGTGTTAATGGTTATTGTATAAACTGAATGGTAGAAATTCCTTCTAGATTACTTTCTTCTCTACCATAAATGTAGTGAGCCCAGATACTATTTACTTATGCATTAGTATTTCAATAAAAGTCCATTTTAATGGAGCCCTTGCTTTCAATGTGTTTCTTTTCTCCTTTGAAGTTTAAAGGTGATAAAAGTTCATATTTATAGCTATTGGATATACTCGGTTAACTGAGTGCGCAGTCTACATTTTTCCCCCTAGTTTTCCCTTGTCTGCTTGATATTTCTGAAGTCTGTCACAGATTTTCAACTCTTGGTAAAGCACTGCTTACATGTTTTGAAGTGTGTACTTCTGAGCATTGTGTAATGATTTACCGACCACAGGTGAAACTGGTAAATCGGTTTCAAAGCAAATACAACTGCTAGAATGTTTTTCTTGGTTGCAGTATATATTTTGTTTTACAGTAGTTTTTTTGCACCAACTCCTGTTTTGAAGCATCTGTTTTTTTTCATAAAATTCTAAAATGTGTGATTATGTTAAGTACAGTAAATATTTTGTCTTTGTTTTCACAGGCAGAATGGCTCTTAACAGAACATTATGATCTGACATTTTTGGTAGGAACTTAACCAAGTAGGGAATCATCCCTTGAAATCTTTCTTTTTTTTCCATATTCAAGCAAATTAATTTTCTGGGGAGTTTTTTCTTTTAATCTGGCTTTAGTCCAGTGCCTATTATCAAACATCAGGACATTTTATTTCTTGGAAGTTAGTTTTGTACTTCTGCTTCGGTGACATTTAGGCTTTTTTTGGTTAACTGTGGCAAATACTTGTTTAAGCTCTTTCTGTCTGTAATTAAGGATATCACCACCACCTGCTATTAGGTTATGTATTATTATGTAACTTTAACAACGACTTTATTTATTCTGCCCATTGGGGTACATCTAGTTTTTTATTCCTCATGATTGGGTGTACAAAACTACTCCTAGCTGTATTATGTTCTCTGAAAATGCCGCTGTGGATTCACATCCCACTGTCGATAACTGTTTCTATTGGAGGAGGGGCAACTAACTCCAGGTTGAGGAGCGCAGCACTGCCTCCTGTAATGATTAAAACCCTTTCCACTTCAGTCAGTCTATTTCCAAGCTTCTGTGTAATCTTTGGATCAGGCCCAAAATGAACTTTCCACTTAATCTGCATTGAATTATGCCGATAACCTCGCTAACTACTTGCAACAGGGATTTAGGCTGTATTTCATAGTTCTGTCATCTAGGAATACGATTCCTGCCAACATATTTTGTTTTATTCATTCCAGAGTTTGTATATAATTGCTAAATCCTCATGACTTTCAGTTTTGTGTAAAATATCTGGTTCAGAATTAGTCCAGAGTCTCTTAAAAACTTGTTCCTTCTGTATAGTGTGTTAAAAGTACACAATTTTGAAAATGTTCACTTATTTCCCAATGCACAGGGGCTGACAGAGTTGTGACAAATCATAAATTAGATTCTAGATGTTCCCCAATGGACTGAGTAGATAAAGCTGTTAAAAGTTGCATTATAATATATAATGTAATGAACTGCAGTAATACCTTGTAATCTAATAGCTTGATTTTATCATCACCAACCTGAACAAGTAGTAATGCTCTTTGCATACTGTCTACCATAAGCCTTTAGTGTTTAAGTAACCATTTTAGGCTTCCATCTGGTGCTTACACTGATAGATTTGAGTCGACCCACACCTCTGTTTCTGTTTGTGCTAACAATTCAGTTTCTCAGCATTACTGGCATTTTTCATGGGATATAATATAGGACTTACATTCACATTTATCTGAAGAGTTGGTTTGGCATCACCACAGTCATTAAAACTATTAAGCTTGCTATTCACATAAAACATTTTTAGAAACCACAGACGTTTTTCATTTACCTTCACTATTCTACTTCATACAGTGGTGGAGAACTATTTAGTTATTTATTTAAATTTGTTGGCCGGGAGTGTATTAGTGTGACCGGGAGTGTAATACTAGCGTAGCTAGTATTGCTTCATCTGTGATCTCAATAAAAGTTAAAGAATGTAAATGTCCTTTGTATTTGATACATGCTTCCCTAATGTGTTTTTTGTTCAATGTATGTTGTCAGGGTAATATCTGTAAGGACACTGATTTTATAAATTTATAATTTATAAAATTGTAGGTCAGTTACTAGAGCATGGGAGATGCAGGGGATTCAGCCTGCATGGAGCTGACTTGAAAGTGAGGGTTGGTCCTCAACATAACTGTTTTCTACTGATTCCTCTTTCATCACAAATCAACTGGGTCCAACCCACTGTGCTTTTGGACTATTTATAATTAAGCAAACCACATACCTAGTTTGGGTATGCACTGGGTTCTGTGTTAGAACTAACAAAAAAAAAAAAACTAAAGGAGTTTTGGCACTATTTGCCTGCAATTGCAAAGTTTTACATGGAGCAACAAGCTAACATACAAGTTATTTAAGGTTTTAAAATGACCTTGACTCTTATGAAATGAAACCAAAAGATTTCATTGTGTAGTGTACCAACTATTGGACTATCACCAGACAGTTGTAGTTTTTATTAAAATATTCCATAATGCAGAACCAGTTGCCTGGAATAGATAAAAAACATAACTTTTTTTGCATTTTTCCTAATTCTTTCCTTTCAGATCCACCAAACCAACCTCTGCCTTAGGCAAACTTGTTATCCAGGATTGCATCATTACATTGACAGACTAAAAAGGTTTACTCAATGAAGGGACAACAAACTGAATTAAATGGTTCATTACATAATCTCCTGTTGTAGATAATGATCCTAACTTCAGCCATTTGTTTACACTCTTGGCTCCCATAGCCAACGTGGCATTGATGGGACAAACTACAGTGCTGTTGCAGTCATGTTTTTCATTCTTATAGATGGTCACATTCAAAGAATTGTAATTGAGCAATTATTTCTAACAAGTCTCGCACAGAAGTTGTAAACTTTATCAATATTCAGTGTATGATGTTGTTGTACTCCTGATGCTGTGTGCCAAGACAAACTTTGAAAATGTAATGCAAAACCAATTGCATAAAAGTATTTTAGTTGAGAGAAAAAGTGCAATGTAGCAGTATTTCAGGCTCATGTTTATCACTAGGAATCACACCCCATGAAATGGCACATGTTGAAAGAAGTCAGCAAGTTTTAAGTTCAAAGTAAAAGTTAGACTAGATCCTATTGTAACTGGTATTATGTTTGTCATTTTTCAGATCTAAAACAAAAAGTAGTTTTCTGCTCAAAAGAAGAGTTAGCATTTCTTTTGTGCCATCACCTTCTGTATTACAGAACACTTCTGCTATTATTCATAAGGTCATATAATTTTAATTGTTTTATAAATTACAGCCTCTAAGCCCTAGAAATTTCCAGGATAGTAACCCATCATCATCAACCCTCTTTCTCTCATTTTTCTACATGGGGTTTGTGGTATCATAGGTTCATAGGTTTATAGATTAGTACTAAGCTAAATGCCCTTGCAAGCCATTTTAAGCCAAGCCAATTATCCCTTGTGAGACTCAAACCCTGCACCTTGTGTTTGTAAGGCAAACACCTTGACCATTAGGCCACCCTCCCAACCCTCATGTCAACTGTCTCCATTTCTCTCAAGTCGGTGATACTCACCTACCTTCATTGATCATCTTACCTGACTATCATAGGTCTTTTCTTACATAATCCATCCAACTCTTTGGACACCAACATGATCTCCCAAAACATACAGTTAAGCCAGGGTCCAAATGGAGACATGATAAAATCAGAAAGAAAAGGAGAGTAACATTGCTGGAAATGAATTCATTCTCAATTCTTGGTGAGTATCTTCACACGATGGACCTTGTTTTTACAAAACCTCACCAGGAGGACACTGGTATATAGACTGTATATTATATAGTATATATCAGGGACAAAAGTAAGTTAAGACAGCTGGATGCACAAGTCCGAGGATAAAGTGACCAATCCTGGAATGCATACTGTGCCAGGACTGGAAAATTGACTGTGTAGAATCCTCAACACATAGAAGGAAGCAGTAGTCCACAAAAAAACACAAACTGATGATAGAGTGGACTATTGAAGATAAGAAAGAAATTATGCATTGTTGTTATGCAAGAAGCCCAGGATTTCCAGATCAAAGATATTTAAAAAAGACTGAGTGAAATTAGAGGAAAGAAAAATACTTGCCCAAGAAAAACTGACAAATATTCAAATGCAATTTTTTATTCATTAATACAACAGATCCATGAAAAATAGATGAAACTGTGGGCAGTTTTGAAAAAGAAGTGACAGAGGAAGTGTGAGAATATAAACAACAAAACCTAGAAGTTTTTGGAAGGCATAAAAAAGAAACCTGGACATCAGAAAGAGACATCTGATATGGTACATTTATGCAAAGGCGAAAGCCAAATTAATCCATACAAAAAAGCATCTCCAAAGATATTTGAAGAGAAATTTGGGCAAAGAGCTCCAGATATGGAAAATTTCACAATGCAAGCAAGATCACAATGGCAAATGTAGAACAAAACATTAGTAAAGTAGAAGCTGAAGTTATGAATTACCCGCAAAGTGAAATATTTAGTAGAGAAAGTATAACACAGGTTGTCACAGCATGATGGAACAATGAGTTCCCAAAGTGTGGAGAAACAGGTGGGGCAGGAGACTTCTGCAGAAGAGGAAATATGGACATGGGGCAGGAGACTTCTGCAGAAGAAGAAATATGGACATGGGAAAGAAAGATTTAATATGATGCAATATTTATGCAAAGGAGAAAGCAAAACTAATCAATATAGAAAAAAGCAGCTAGGTTATTTGAAGAGAAATACAGGCAAAGGTATCCAGACATGGAACATTTCATAATACCAAGAATAAGAAAACAATGAAGGAAAGTAGAAGGTGGGATTCATAATGGAGAAGTTAAAGAAATCGAAACTGAAGCTACGGATTACTTGCAAAGTGAAGGATTTAATGTAGAAAACCCAATTCTGGTAACATCACAGCATTCTGGAACAGAGTCCCAAAATTTAGGAGAAACCACTGGAACAGGATGCATCTGATGACTTGTCACATGAAAATACTCTGGAGCCTTCAGTAAAAACCAGCACAAAAGGTCATTTGGAGTTGCACAGCAAGGGAAGGAGCAGGAAAAAGTGGTAACTATGAGGCAGTCAGTGTGGCATGATAGGCCAGTAAGTTCTCATATGAAAGAGCGACAGATACAGGATGCAGCTGAAGAGACTATGTAAAAGGAAGATGTTCTGACTTTCTGTAGAATGCCCGTAGCGTTTGGAGAAAGTGCAGTTGCATAAGTCGAACATACCATAACAGTAGATGTTCAAATGATCACTGCTGCAGTAGCATTAAGTACATGGGTTATATCCTGCCAAGGATATAATAGCCAGCAACTTGCAAAGCTTCAGGGTACATTCCACCTGACCAAACTAAGCTGACTAAATGACAAGTTTGGGCATGAAGCTCTTCAGATCTTTCCTGCCAGCAGAGAGAGGGAGGCTGAGCCCTAAAAGGACAAGACTAGGAATAACAAAAGATAGTCTACACCCTGGCATAAAGAACACACCAAAAACCAAGGAGGGGAGGCATCAGCTACTGCAGCAGTGATCATTCGAACATCTACTGTTATTGTAAGGTCAACATACATAGCTGTACTATGTTCTTCCCATTGATCACTGCTGCAATAGCCCCTTACTAATATGGGTAGATTACCATAGCTAGCTATATTTGAGGGGTGGAAGGAGAAGGGTCCAGAAATTCCTGGAGAATGGTTCGAGCAATGCATGATGCAGCCCTAGAGAATGAATCAAGCTTGTACTGCTTTATAAAAGTATGTATGGAGGACCATGTAGCAGCTTCTAGAATACTTCTAGAATTCAACCCTTTCCAAAAAGCCATAGAAAAGCCAAGGTCTTATAGAGTGGGCCTTGACCCTGCCTGGAATAGATTTGTCATGGTGAGTATAACAAAGTACTAGCCTTGGACAACCATTTGGAAATAGTCTGCTTTGACACAGATCGTCAATTCTTACCCTCACAAGAAATGAAAAATTGATCTGATCTGCAGTAATTAGTTCTGGCAAGCTAGTACCTGAATTGTCTATGCACATCCAAGATATGCAGTATCATTTCTACCTCTTTTTCAAGTCCAGGAAAGAAAACGGTGAGATGGAGAGTTGGCTTGAAGTAAACTCTGATACTACTTTAAGCATGAAAGTATTAATTCTCCAAGAAACCCTGTCCTTGCAGAAAATGAGGTAGGGTTTCACTCACCATAATAGCTTGCAACTCCGAGACCCTTCTTGCAGAGGTCAGAGCAATCAATAAAATGGCTTTCAATGTTAAGAACCTCAAGTCAGCCAGATTAGCTGGTCCAAATGGACCAAGTATTTGTTTCTCTAAAACAAAATTCCCAAGCAGGGGCTACAGGTTTACTTGTAGGCATCCTAAGAAAAAACCCTTTCAAGAACATTTTGACATGCAACTGCCTTGAAAAGGAGGATCCATGGGCAGACATGATGAAATGGCTGATAAATTAACCTTGCTAGAAGAATAAGAAAGGCCACAGTATGGTAACTCACACAAATATTGTAAAAATCAAAGACCAACTAGCTTTGAATTGCTGCTGATTATGTTGTTTGCACTAACTAGAAAACCTTTTCCATTTGCTAATATGCGATTTTCTAGTAGCAGGCTTTCTTGAATCCATTAGTACCTGCTGCATGTCTTCAGAAAACAAGGGCCTACAAGGAATTAAGACCTCATTATCCAGGCCATCAGGTGAAGAGGATTGATGTCTGGGTGCATCAAAAACTCCTGGTCTTGTATCAGCAGATCTATTCAGTGAAAAAGCTTGTAATTACCAGTGGCCTTTTCAAAAGAAGGGAGAACCATGGTTGCCTGGACCAGAAGGGAGTCACTGCAGTGATTTTAGGGAATTCCTTCTGAATCTTCAAGTACTCAGGATATTAGTGGAAAGGCATACAGAAACATTCCTGTCCAAAGTAAAGGCATCTTCTTGGCTTTCTTGCATGGAAAACCGTATTAGATCACAGGACCAAATGAAAATTCAGACACAGACCATGGAGCCAAGTAGTTTGCTCTGCTGTTAAATTGTTTAATATTTGGTACCTCAGCCTTTACCCTTCTTGGAATGAGAAACTTTCACCAAGAAGATCTTTTCATACAAATGCCACCACTTAATTAAATAACAACTGAACGTCAACAATTAAACAATTACTATCAATTCCTCTTTTACAAAGTGCATAGTGCATAAACTTTCAATTTCAGCACACATAACTATAAAATTCCAAGAAGGTGAAAGGCTGAGGTACCAGATATTAAATTATTTAACAGCAGACCAAACTACTTGGCTCCACGGTGTGTTTTTGATTTTGCATTTGGTTTGTTCAAATAGTGTTTGCTATTTCTTTGGAGGGAGCTGAAGCTGTTCTGAGTGTTTTCGAACCATGACTGAGCAAAACAGAGCTCTTGTTCATGGACTTGAGAGAAAGAGATGTTAAGTTGGCTTCCAATGACCCTTGGTTGTTGATTAATGGAAATGGAATTCAGAATTTAAAGTTTGAACAGTTGGAGCATTTAATGCTTGAAGAGGTAACATTTCTATGATATGAAACTTTTAGAAAAGTGCCTCAGTTTGAACATCACTCTGAGGGGATTAAGGGTGGATCGATTGCTTGCTTGGGAGTTCACTGATGAATCAAATTTATTAGAATAATGGAAGAAAGCTTCTCTAGTGCACGTTGGGTTGGCTGCGGGTACTTTTCAAGTGCAATTTAAGGTCACACGATAAAATCCAATAGAATATCCTGCAGTTGCAAGAGATTTTGGATAGTGAAACTTCCAATATTATGTTTTCCAGTAAAATGAAATAAATCAAAGTAAAAGTCGAGAGACTAGAAACAAAAACTGCCTGTAAAAAAAGAAAAAAGTTGAGTAGACACATGAGACTTTAAGAACGACCTTATTTATTCCTGGAAGAGAACCACGACAGGGAAGGTCAAAGTTCAGGCCTTCTGAAGGACAATCCACTGCTTCACGAGACTCCAGTTTCATCAAAAGAAAAGTCTTCAAGCAAGAAGTGTGTCATTTGAAAACATACAAATGGAAGATATTGTCCACGCTTTGGGAAAGTTAGACCGTGGTAACAAAGCATCTTTTCATCAAAAGGTCTAGAAATTATATGTAAGCATGGACAGGATCTTACAATACAAACCATATAGAATAGAAAAGCCACAGTGGTAAGCAATTTTTTACATGCTAGCAGCATGCACCCCCTCACTGGAGTAGTTCTTTAGCTTGTGGTGAATTTAAAAAAGTTTTTACCAACATTTCAGATGAAAGTTTACTACAGGGGAAACTATCAGACGTAAGAGAGAAGTTACAGGCTAGAGTATATCCTGCTCATATTTTAGGTAAAGCTAGAAAGAAACTAAATGTAAACATGGATAAAAAGACCATAGAAAGATGGAGGGGTAGTGAGCGGCTTGTAAATGATGTCAGTGAGGATGGCTGCGACAGATTTATTTTGTCACTAAGTATTCTCCTTTTTCTGAAATTTTAAGGAATGTCGTGCACAATTAAAGACCTGTAGTTTGTCATGATGACAATGTGTAGGCTATTCCCTAAGCAGGTTATGTTCTCCTGTGGAAAGTTTTTGAATTTAAAGGAGTTTTTGGATTTGAAGGTCAGTCCTATGCCTTCAGAGGGGGAATGCAAGGGGTCATTTGCTTGTGGGCGGTGTAAGATATATAAAAAGATTAGGAATTTGTCAAGAACAAAAATAAATGTGAGAAAAATCTTTTGAAAGATTTAGTTGTCATTCTTGCGGGGTGGTTTATATAATTGGATGTGTATCCAAACTCTCCAAATGGTACATGGGGCAAACTAAAAGGAAGGTGAAAACGCCTATCCTGGAACATCTTTGGGATATCAGGAATGTTAATTTGGGTAGCCCTGGGGCAGAGCATTTTCACCATGTCCATTGAGGTTTGGATGATTTTTCTTCAGTGTACTTGCTAAACCAGTTGTCTAGAGTGGATGATTTAGCCTGCAAGCTTTTAGAGTTGGAAAGCAGGTTAATTCTTAATTACAGGACAATGCAGCCAGGATTTAAATTTGGAGGTCAAACTGAAATTTTATGGTTGTTCTTGGTAGTACATTTAACAATGGTATGTTTGTAAAAATTTTGGAAAAATTAAATGTGTTTTTTTTGCTTTGGGTTACATATAATGATGTTTTATGTTGTAATTGTAGGTTTATGCACTTTGTAAAAGAAGAATTGATAGTAATTGTTAATGTTTAATTGTTATTTAATTGATTAAATGGTGACATTTGTATAAAAAGATCTGCTTGGTGAAAGATTTTCATTCTGAGAAGGCGAATGGCCGTGGTAACAGATATTAAATAATTTAACAGCAGAGTGAACTACTTGGCTCCATGGTGTGTGTTTGAATTTTCTTGCATGGAACACTGAACAGAATTTTGCCAGTTGATTGTTTAGAGGCAAAGAGGCCTACATGAGGAACTGTCACAGATGACTAAAATCTTGGAAGACCCCTAGATCTAGTTTACATTCGTGAGGGTCTGCCCTAGTCCTGTTCAATTTTGCTTTGATAGAATGTAAAATGCCTCTAGTGAGATTGTGCTGTGAAGCTTTATCCCAAGCTAACATGGGTATTCTGCAAAGGGGTACAACCTCCCTGTTGCTTGTTGATGTATCACATCTCTGTGGTATTATCTGTAAACACTTAATGAGGTCCTAGGAGCTAAATATGGTTCAGAGAATTGAGGGCCTTGATCAGGGCAAGCATCTTTTTGATATTTATGTGCTTGCATCTGTCTTTGGTGTTCCACAACCCCTGCACTTTTATCTCACCTGGAGCTGCTCTCCAAATAAAGTCTGAGGTGTCTGTGGTGAGTGACTGCTTTAGAGCATGGAGGGAGAAGGGGAGACCTTGATTTAAGGATATCTGTTGTCCCCACCAAGTTATTTCAGTTCTGAAAAAACCCAGTAATGGGATCTGAAAAGATAAAGGGTATTGATGCTGGGACCAAAGAAATTTAAGATACTATTGTATCTTTGTCATGTGGAGTCTTGCCAGGGGTAGCATGAGAATCATAGATGTCATAAGGTGCAAAATCCTGAGCTATTCCCCTTGCACTGACTGATGTCTGAGTGGAAAATCTTAGAACTATATCTACATAAAGACCTATATTTTCCTGTGAAAGAAATCTCAAGAACACAATCCTGTGAGAGGGAGTCAAGAAAGACTTTTTCAGTTGGAATCACAGCTTGTGTAAGACATCTCTCACCCAGGATTCCTGACATTTTGAAAAAAAGACTGCAAATAAGCAAGTCATCTAAATACAGAACTGTGGATACCATGTAGTCTGCATTGATCTATAAATGGAACCAGACACTTTGTGAACACTCTTGGTGACGTAGATAGTCCAAAGGGTAAGGCAAAGAACTGATGAACTGATAATGTGGTCCAGACATAAAAAACCTTAAGGAACACCGGAGGTCTGGACAAGTAGGAATGTGATGATGAACATCTTTTAAGACTAGTGTTGCCAGGAAACCTAAGAGGAAAAAGAGGCAACAGGTTGTGAAGTGACATCATTGTGAACTTGGGCACTATCACAAGCAGGTTTAGGAAAGAAAAATCCCAAACTAGTCTTCAAGCATTTTCTTTCTTTGGAACTAGGAACGTCCTTTAATAAAACCCCGTTCCACCTGCGAAGGAGGAACTGGTTCTATTACTCCTTGAGACCACTTGTGATAAAGAACAGGTGGAAACCAAACAGTCTGATCTGCAGGATTAGGAATGCCCCTGGAAAAGAGGAATTCCCTCCCACTGCCTTCTGTAACCATGACAAATGATTTTCAGAACCCATTTACCTGAAGCAGTCTGTTGCCAAAAAGAAAATGGCAATTCAGACTTTCTGGAAGAGAAAAAGGCCAAGGTAGGGTGGGTTCACAAGGTCTCTTGAATAGTCATCCAGACTCTGTGTATCCTTGGTTTGATAAGTTTCAGACTCCTTTTTGGAGCTATCTTGCCACTTCTTAAAACATCTTTTTACTTGAATTCTGTTTTTTGTCAAAAGTGGATGAGGAGAAAAAAAATCCCTTGGACAATTTGGAAAAGGATGGATGAAAAATCTTAGAGATTTCCTAGATCAACTTGCTCATTTCATTACAATCTTTGATCATCTCTGCAGCAGAGGGGCCTACACTACATCTCCCCCCAAGGGAGAATTTAAAGTCTCTCTTAACATTATGTGGGAAGTTCCGAGAATGTAGGCAAGCAAACCTCTTTAAAACCATACCGGTGGATAAAGCCCTGGAAGAAGTTTCAACAGAATCACAGTCACACACACACACACACACTGCAAACAATGAGTAGTGACCTGTTCACTAGAAGAAACTAATTATTTAAAACAGATTTTTCTTCATAAGTAGAAACTTTAGAAAAAAACATTCCTCAAACTTTCACAACATGTCAGTTTAGCATATGAGCCTAACAGTTTAAAATTCTGAGATTGAGTTGCAGAAGTATACACTTTTCCCCATACCTATCAATAATCTTCTGTCCTTATTAGACAATCTGTTCCATGGTCAAGCCAAAAATGGTACCTCTGTTCTGTGAAAACAAGCTACAATGCCAGTAAAGCTACCATTTTTTTTTTACAGAAAACACCATAAAAAGCACTTTGAAACACTGCGGCAGTCCTACAGTGTTAAAAATAAACACAATTTCTTCAGAGAAAATATTTTATCAGTTCGATAACACTACTTTTAAACTGACAGAAATGAGTGCTCCATTTAAAAGTGCATTAGTCTCAAGACAATCCATTAAAACATAACCCTCCTAGCTTTAAAATAACTTTCCTGAAGAGGAAAGTAATAAAACTTTAGTAAAATATGAGAAAATGGAGGTTTTTCTCTAAAGGGAACTCATCTTCCATGTTAAGGAAAGCAGAAACTGACCTTCTTTCCTAGAAAGCTTCAGAGGAGTACACACTAGCAGCAGTAAAGCTCTGAAGGGCTTCCTGTCTATACTTGTCTTCATACCTCTCAGCTGTCCCTGATTTTCAGGAATGTCCCTGATTTTGACTCAAATTTTAGCTCTGTCCCTCTTAATCCCTCCTAAAACTAGTGACTTTTGGAGGAAAGGTGGTGAATTACACTTAATGAATAATGACAATAATTAAGAGTTATAGACTTCTGTTACTTCAGAAAATGTGTATTAATTCATATGCTCTGATTCTGTCAATGTTTCAAGTTAATAGCACTAATATTTTAAGTGTCCCTGATTGTCCCTGATTTTTTCTTGACTTGTCCCTGATTCTGTTGAAATTTGTCCCCGATTGGTTGAGAGGTCTGCAGTCAGCTCAGCTTGAGCTGTTGACAGTTTGTGTGTATACACTTCCCTGAAGTTTTGGAAGCTGATTGGTTGTTATATCATTGGTAGGATATAAGCCATCTAGATAAGACTACTCCAGCAGTGATCAGTATGAAGAACATCAAAAAATGAGCCCTCAGTTTAGAAGAAAATGATCTAAGGAAAGAGTTGCTTGATTTCATAGAGATGGATAGACATTAAGATCAATAAAAGAAATAGATTTCAGAAAGCAAATAAGACCCAAAATGTTAGAAGTCTGATAAAACTAACACAATAATCAAGACTATTAACAGAAATGCATGTGATATAACAAAAGTAAATAGGGTATATTACTGTGCAGCTAACTTAATAACAGATAGTCTTACCACAAAAACATGTAAAAAGGGAAAAAAAAATCAAAATTCCATCATGGAAGCATTAAATAGAGAAATATATCAATTAAGACAAGAAGTGTCACTGTTAGAGGAATATAAAAGAGGGAACAGATAAACAAAAATACAGACGTGATAAAAGCAATGAGCAGTGTCCAACCAGGATTTATTGCATATAATAAACTAAAGATAGCAGAGGCAGAAAAACTTAGAAAACATGCAGATAAATATAAATGAAAACTACAAAATAAGCAATTCAGTGATGACCCAAAATGTTTTATAGGGAATTGGAAAACAAAGTAAAAGGAATAGAAACACCACCAAAAAAAGACACTTTTTGGAGAAATATCTGTGAAGACTCTGTTGAAGATAAAGATGCTGAATGTATAGAAGTAAAAGAAACAATAAGAAGTTCAAATGTAGAGGATACGAAATGAGGTGAAGTAACAGCTAGAGAAACTGAAACAAAATTAAGAAAAACTCCTTAATGGAAAACCTCAGGCCCAGATGCAATACCTCATTTCTGGCTAAAGGTGTTAACATCTTTACACAAAGATTCATCTCTGAGTAAGAAGTACTTATATGAGCATCCTGAACGGATACCAACCTGATTAACAACAGAAAAGATGATTCCCTCTTTGAGTGAATCTGCAAGCTATCCTAAAAACTATAGACCAATAACGTGCTTCCGATGATGTATAAACTATATACTGGAACTGATGCCAACAGAGTTTTTAGCCATTTTGAGGAAAACACAATCATGACAATAGAACAAAAGGGTAACACAAGAAAGTCATATGAAGCAAAGGATCATTTGCTATTAGTCATAATGGAGAATTGTGAAAAGAGGAATTTAAGTATGATATGGATAGAATACAGAAAAGCATTTTTTCATCATCCCACATTCGTGGAAAAAGAGTGCTTATAGATGTATAAGATACACCCTACATTGATCAATTATATTACAGTGATCATGAAACAGTGGCAAATCACTTTGCAGCTAAGCCTTCTAGCAGTAACATCACAGCCATTAGATCAGAACATGGCTCAGAATATTGTTAGTTGGATTCTACCTTTGTAATAGCAGGGCTGTCACAAAATGTTCAACTCTCCATTATTTCTAATATGGCTCAAAATGGTGTCAGTTTCCCCTGTGCTACTATTTCAGGGTATCCCAACTCGGTGTTTTGTCTGCCCAGTCCTCTGCGATGCCATTGCTATGAATCACGCATGCTATTATCTTTGAGATGCACAAATGTCACATCCTTCTCCTATGCCATTGGCAAAAAGTCTGGCCATCACAGTAATAAAGCTGACAGACATGTTCTGTCCATCACTGAAACTGCACTGCATTTGTAAGAATTAAAGAACCAATGGTTAAACAGTACAGTTGTGTCGCAGATATTCAGCTGTTCTTAAGGGAAATTGTAAGTCAGAATAGTTCCAGCATGTTGCTGTCAGTTAAGTAGCAGAGATGCCAAAATGCTCTGGTCCTAAGTGCATCACTGTCATCTGATCTGTATGGTACAAGGACACTAAAAACTACTATCAGGTTGTCAGTGTCTTTCATCAGTATAAAAGCTACTGTTGGAGACTGGCACAGATATCACCTTCCTCCTTCATCAGCATCATTTCCTCGGGTCTAAATAAAGTAAAAAGGCTATGACATCTGTTGTACATCTTTGAAGTTGCACTCTGATTTTCTTCATGAATAACATTGCCTTGATTAGGTTCGGAATGGTGCATGTGCATTGGGCTTTGTCACTGTGGACAGCAGCTGTGATGTGGATTTTGTCTCATGTACCTGACATTTATACATCATAATTGTGGTGCCGTGGCACACTTAAGCTGCAGATTTATTAGTTATGGCACAGGCCATTGGAACAGCAAATATCAACTAACAGTATAAACGTGCATGGAAGGAAGCACTGCAGGTCCCTATACTGTAACAAGGGGGAACAAAAGATTAATACAACAGCACAGTCACCAAGCCTTAGTCATTCATATGTTGATACCATTCTGCCCCCTGCTGGAAGTCCAGTAACACAGGTGCATGCTTTAATGATTTACAACTATATGAATGGCTCTCATGATACAGGACTCTACTGGCCATCCTGAGAGGTAAATGTCAGATCTGTACTACTTGGTATTTCAGATACAATTAAATAGAGGTTCAGGCATAAAGATGGACTGCAGAGCACAATGGTATTCACAGAGATGCAGTTTTATATTGTTTGTGATGCCATTTTAATTGTGTTGCCCACACAAAGACATCACTGCTGGACTTGACTGGCCACAGCTTAAAATGTGCAAATATGGCAAATTCTATCACAAACCAATCCCTCTGACGCTTTTTGACTAACAGCAGTGGTCTCCAACTTAGAAATGTGCAAATAATATAGCACTGTGGTGGACATTTGAATACATAATGTAGTGATATGCTTTTGGAAAGCTTTTATGTGGTGGCAGAGTCTGTTTACATTTAGTTAATTTCTAGAAAGTCTAATTTGGTGAAGCTGTTCTCAGCAATATGTATTCAACCTGCATGAGATATAGTTTACCAATGTGATATGAGACTAAACAATGATATATCATGTCATGTGATGCTGAGCTACAGCCAGTGTCACATGACATATGTCTGCTATGCTGTCATGCTGGCTGTAGTTCAGAAGGATGCCAGTGTTTTGTATACTAATCTCAGGGTATGAACAGTTGAGAAACTTTCCCCTCTCACTAGTGATGTAACTGTAGGTGAGAATGCTCCTATATTGCTGTCAGGCACTGTCATGGTGTAAAAGAGGTAGCAACTGACTTGGCTATTCATTGCAATAGAAATGGGACTGTTAATGAACACTGTATGCTGCCATCATGGAGTAATACGTTGTCAGGTACCATGCTCATACCTCTCCATACTGCTCTGTCAAAATAGTGATGACATATTACATACTTTGGATGTAACATGGCCATAACTGCTGATTTGTTACTTCAGTATTGCCATAGGTAAGAACTGTGCCACACGTTTATCAGCTGACAGAAGAGTAAAGGTGTATTGAGTGTGCTAGGTCTTTACGTGTAGCACATGGCAATTGCCTTGCCCTCTGGCTTCCATTCCAAACAAAACATTAATGGAATTAGAGTAAAAACAGATAAAAAAAATGAAATGCAGTTCATGCAGTTTTCAAACCAATAATTAAACAGTTATAGGATTATTATGACAATTTTGGGTTCAGTTTCAAACGCCATATAATATTAAAGTTAATAGTTAATCCTGGTGGGGTTTTAAGTCTTCAATTTTACATCATCACTGGTCAGTAAGCAACAAAATGTCTCAACTGTCACCTCTAGCATTTCTATTTAAAACATTCAGACAATGAAAACAAGAGACACAAGACTGTATGTAGCTCTAGCCTCCAGTTTAAACTGCTATTGAGTTTTGAAATTAAGAAAATAATTTTATTATCAGTTCTAATATTCCTTTTCAAAATATCCAGACAACAACCTTTTAAACCAAGGGATGGTAAGCCAGTCTGACCAGTTTAGCATAAATTTCAAGCCAAGGCATTGTCAGCATTATTGTTATGAATGTCATTGTTATTTGCAGTTAAAATGGTATTTGGGTGTACCTGTATAAGGCTCTGAATTGATACTGACATGCACGCAGTATTATGTGATGCACATGAGAAAAACTATTACATTTTATAAAGTTTCTCTGTATTCAGATGAAGGAAATTCAGAACTTGGAATATACTTACAGTAAGTACATTTACACAATTATGTAACTTTAACCCTGCAAATGAGTTTCCTTTTATAGGCTAGATGCACTAAAGAATGTCTCCGTGGTCTATGCCTTCCTGTATGCCACTTTTCCACCACTCAGTAGGCTCAGAAAATTGTCACTCTGTATTATTTATTTTCAAGGGCTTACTGGCACAGAGGTTAAGGTTATCAGCTTTAGTTCCTGTGATACAAGGTTTGATTCCCTTAGCTCTTGTTTGCTAACTGTGTGACCCTGATCAAGTCACTAAACTAGACATATTGCCCCTGAGTCATCTCTGAAAAAGGACTGTGTCCAGTGGGCCTACCTGGTTAACAAATGTGGAATATTATTATTATTTGCAGTGTCCGTTCCTACAGTCAGTTTGGTACTACTCCAGGTACCTTGATGATTTATTCCTGGTGTGGACTAGTTCGTGTATAATTTTTATGATTTTTCTTGATTTTATTAACAGATTTCTTAAAATTTACATACCAGATGCACAACATTAAGATCTCATTTGGATGTTCATGAAAAAGATTTGACCAACGGCTATTTTTCCAAAGTATATTGGAAGCCCACCTATTTGAATTCTTTTTTTTTTACATTTCTCCAGTGCCCACTGCTTGACACATAAAATGGTCTGTAGTCAAGGTATAGTTTGTTAGGGCCACAAGGATGGTTTCTTATAAGCAAGGCTTTCTGGAAGAATGCACTATGTTAGAGTCTATGTTCATAAGAAAGGGGTATCCTAGTACCCTGGTTTGTGAGTTAAAAAGTTATTATAAAAAGAAAAAGGATGTTTTATGTTCTCCTGCTGACCAAGAGTACCATTGAGAATTACACTGGGCCTGATCACTATTGAAAAGAGGACACAGGCTTGTACTCCTGCTCCTCTATTATCAACTTCAGCTTGGACAGTAAAGTTGTAAAATGGGTACTTAATAAAAGCTGGTTGTCATTGATGGAGGGGGCTAGAGCGCCATAACTTATTTCCAGAAAAAATGAAAATTATGTATTAGAAGGAAATATCTTGGAATCTGTATCTGACCCAAGGTGCTATTTTACTATAAGGGACAAAATCTACTCAAAGGAAAATGTAACTGTTGTAGCAAGGGAATTATATATGCTGCCTTGTGTCAGCATTTCTGTTGTTTTTATATTGGAAAGACAGAACAGATGTTAAAAGACAATGTACGAACCTCTTTATGACATCCACACAAAAAACTCACTAATGTTTTGGCAAAACATTTAACAGAATTTCCCGATCACCTCTTCAAATGTGTTGTTGTGGAACAAGTTACTCAAAATTCTAGAGGTGGACCTTAGCATCTCCAATTCAAGAAAAGTTAATTATACTGGCAATTAGCTTTAAAAGCTGATTGTTGGCCATGATTAAAAGAGTACTTCCATTTAAAGTATTTTAAAATTGAAATCTTTAAGGAGGTAGGCAATTAATACAACTATCCTTTATTCATCTTAGGGGGTGAGCTGTAACTTTAAAAGTTTACAAAGACATGCATTTGGAGCTTTCTCCCTGGACCTTCCCTGAAAATTTGCATAGTCGCAAGTCAAACTTTCACGGTAAGCAAATGTTAAATAAGTGTTGTTTGACAGGTTATTTAAGTCTTGCATTAAATTTTTACAGACGTCTGAAGAAGTCTTGAAAAACTACCAAGACAAAAGCGCTTATCTTTTAAACATTTTGAGTACTGTTTTTTTTTTGTTGTCATTAAAGATTTAGTTTTAACAGTTGGATTGCATTGCAGAAGTTGCTATTCCCTGCAGGTCTTAAGTACTGCTTGTTTTTTTTTTTGTTGTCATTAAAGATTTGGTTTTAACAGTTGGATTGCATTGCAGAAGTCGCTATTCCCTGCAGGTGTGCCTTGTTTTCTTTGAGTTTGTTTGCTGGCTCATTTTGTTTTGCTGTAACCCAAAATGTTTAAATCTGTTATTCCTCCTTAAATTCAGGTATTAGAGTTTAATATGTAGGGAAGGGAAAATTACTATATAAGGATTTTTCTCAAATTTGCATGCAACTGAAAACACAATGTACAAAATTATTCCATTGGTCCTATAGAAAGATCAAAATATTAGGATAAAGAGCAGCTGTTAAACACCACTGGTTTTAGATGTGCTGTTGAAGGTGGATTTCTCTATTTTGACTATATGGGTTCTATCATTGAGCCAGTTAGTGACCCATCTATGCCACCATAGCAACACCTTTTGTCTGATGATATTTTCCATCAAATAAAATAAAATTTTATTTCTTTTAAAAAGTCCCAGACATTATAATTTATTTGTTTTATTTTTTTATTTATTTAATATTTGTTACCTGGGAATGTCCGACTTGGAATGAAGCCAATTTTTAGTGGAGGCCCAGGGAGAAATGTTCCAGATGCATATCTTTGTAATGTGGGAGGAAACCCACACAAATGCAGGGAGGACATGTAGACTCAACTTGAACACAACAAATTAGAAATTAAAAACTCTGGCTTGAGGTTCATGAAACCAGACAAAGATAGGGGTTTGGTTGTGATGACTCAGGATGATTATAACAAATGGATAAGCTTTACGTTGACCGACAGTGTGTGTGAATGCATTTCTTTAAATGAAGTGAATTAAATGTACGGGAAGATGAAAAATCAAATTAATGATTTATTTATAGAGGAGAGAATCTCTACAGAAGAATTAAATTATCTGAATATGATTTCACCTGTCATACCCACAATGTTTGGTATTCCGAAAATACATAAGGACACCGAAACCCAGCTATGTGATAGTGGATAGTAGGGGTCTATCACACAAGCATGGCTAGGTTTGTAGACTATAAATTGAAAGACAAGTTTGCAAGGACTCATAAGAGTAATGAAATTGAATTTAATAGTAGAGACGTTTTAGACACCATTGATATCAGAGACTTGTACACCGGGATTCCTCAGGATAATGAGTTGACTTGGTTCAGAGAATTTTTAGAGAATAAAAAAGTTGCTACAGTACTCATTAATGTTTTGGAAGAATTCTTTGAGACTGTTCTCTTTAATAATTTTATTTTATTTTATGTGATGGAAACTATTGTCATCAGAAAAAGGTGATGCTATGGGAGGAAATTGTGGATCCATCTATGCAAATGGTGGGGAAAATCTTTCATTTAAAAGGGTCCCTTTGCACAGTCACTTCAGTACTACACCAGATACCTTAACGATTTATTCCTGGTGTGGACTAGTTCATGTGATCATTTTTCTGATTTTTTTGATTTTATTAACAGTACAGATTTCTTAAACTTTACATACCAGATGCACAACATTTAGATCTCATACTTGGATGATGTTCTTGAAAAAGATTTGACCAACAGCTGCTATTTTTCCAAAATATATCAGAAACCCATCTATTTGAATTCTTTTTTGCATTTCTCCAGTGCCCACACCTTGACACAAAAAATGCCTGTAGTCAAGGGACAGTTTGTAAGGGCCAGGAGGATGGTTTCTTATGAACAAGACTTTTTGGAATAATGTACTATGTTGGAGTCGATATTCATAAGAAAGGGGTATCCTAGTACCCTGGTTTGTGAGTTAAAAAACAAGGTTATTACAAATAGAAAATGGAAGTTTTATGTTCCACTGCTGACCAAGAGTACCATTGAGAATTACACTGAGCCTGACCTCTGTCGAACAGAGGACACAGGCTTGTACTCCTGCTCCCACATTTCCAACTTCAACTTGGACAGTAAGGAGGGTACTTACTAAAAACTGGTTGTTATTGATGGAGGGGCCAGAAAAAAAAACAAAAATTGTGTATCAGAAGGAAAGGAACCTCAAGAATATGTTGGAATCTGTATCTGACACTAATGTGGGGAGAAATGTTTCTAAAAAGATGAATACATGTGGATTTTGTCAGCTTTGTAAATTAATTCACACAGGGCACTATTTTACTATAAGGGACAAAGTCTACTCAGTTAAAGGAAAATGTAACTGTTGTAGCAAGGGAATTGTACATGCTGCCTTATGTCAGCAATGCTGTTGTTTTATGTTGGAAAGACAGAATGGATGTTAAAAGACAAAATGTATGAACATCTTTGACATCCGCAGGAAAAAAAACTCACTAATGCTTTGGCAAAACATTTAACAGAATTTCCAGACCACCATTTCAAATTTGATGTTGTGGAACAAGTTATTCAAAATCCTAGAGATGGACCTTGGCATCTCCACCTCGAGAAAAGGGAATTATAATGGCAATTAGCTTTAAAAGCTGATTACTGACCAGGATTAAATGAGAGTACTTCCATTTCAAGTATTTTAAAATTGAAACTTTACGTATGTAGGCAATTAATGGGACTATCCTTTATTTCTCTTAGGGGGTGTGCTGTAACTTTAAAAGTGTTGCTGGGCACTGTTTAGGTCACATGACCATTGGAGTAGACATCTGAAGAAGTCTTGAAAAATTACAAGGACGAAAGCGCTTATCCTTTGAATGTCTTGAGTTCTGTTTTTAGTTGCTGTTTTTTTATCATTAAAGATTTGGTTTTAACACTTGGATTACATTACAAAAGTCGTTATTCCCTGCAGGCATGCCTTGTTTTCTTTGAGTTTGTTTGCTGGCTCATTTTTATTTAGTTTTGCCTTACCCCAAAATATTTGAATGAGTTATTCCTCTTTAAATTCAGTTTAATATCTATGGAAAGGAAAACTACTATGTATGGATTTTTCCCAAATTGACATGCAGCTGAAAACACAAAGTCCAGATTATTCCATTGGTCCTACAGAAAGATCAAAATATTAGGATAAAGGGCAGCTGTATAGTGACCCAGACCCAGTGCTACCCATAAAATATTTGGACATCTAATTCTTCTCCTAGTGAATTTATATAGAGGGCAATCAAAATAAGGGAGAGTGGACCCACTTTGCCCCTGACGGGAGCAAAAGGGGAACATGTCATCCCTAGCCAGAGAGCCCCCTGTAAATAGAAAACAGCAGACTTAGAAACCAGTGCCCCAGACAGGAACTAGGCAACACAAGTCTTAGAAATTCCTAATCGACTGAGTCAAATGCTTTCACAGCATCCAGTCTCACCAAAGCGACTTCTCTCACCTGGCTCTGAGTATCTTCCCAAAGCCAGGTGATATAGAGGATATTGTCAAAGATCTGCCTTCCTTCAACAGTCTCTGTTTGATTGTTATGTAGAAAACCTGGAATATACCTTTGAAATCTGATTTGCCAGTATTGCCTTGAAAAGTCTGTGGTCATTGTTTATTACCGCGATTGGTCTTTGTGAGGCAAGAAGCTCTTTCTTCTTACCCTCTTTGCAGTTGTCACCATTATTGTCACTTTCCAGGAGGCTGAAATATTCCTGGTAGCTAATAGTTGTTTATAAAATGATAAGGGAGGTGCCAAGGCCTCATCACTTAACCATTTCACCAAGTCAAGAGGAAGGTCATCTGCCTCAGACATGTTTCCCTGATGCCTACATCTTCAATATACTCTGCAGCTCTTACCAAGAAATCTTGTCAGAGAGTAAGACCAAGTCTTCTGCAGAGTAGGCAGGTTCAGGTTCTCCAGGAAGGGGTTTGTCTCTATTTCCTCATTACAAGTTACATGGGTAGCAGAATATAACTAACTGTAATTTTCTCTAAATACTTCTAAAGCTTACTAGGGAGTCTGCACTCTCCACCCACTCGCCCTAGAAAATATGTCTGCTGTTGACTTAACTGTGTTTTGATGCAATTTCACTGCCCAGATTTTCTGACAGTATCTGCAGGTATGTCTTCATCAAACCATGAAAACATCGATCGTCCTGAAGCACAAAATCCGAAACGTAGATTTGTCATGGTTGGCCCTTCTGCGGTATAGCTCCGTAAGGTAAGTGTGCGATAGTTACAGACCTTAGGGTTAGGGTGCGGGTTAAGGTAAGTGCATAGATGGTAATGTATATTAGATTTAGTGTAGGGTTAGAAATAGGGTTTTATTAAGTGTATGTGTGTGGTTTATTTAGTTTGTTTTGTATGTATGTGGTTTATTTAGTTTGTTTAGGTAGTATGTAGCGGACGGTGGGATGGAACAACTATGACATTTCGAGTTATAGAATTTTGCGATTTAGGGCGTTTGGTGTATTTGCGGTTCGCGGAATATGGGTCGGTGTTTGGGTAAGTAAATGTTCAAGATTTTGATATAGACCCATTTTTACATATTATCTGAAATAGGGCTAGCATTAGATAGTATAATGGAAAATGCTAACTCTTGTCAAGCAGTTTTGGTTTGGAACTACAAAATGGAGAGGGGGGGGTGCATGATCTGGAGCAAATCCTGAGAGCCACTTTATCCTTCATATCAAATGCCTTCTTTCAGATGACACAAAGCCTCTGTCAGGTCTGGCTGCTGTTCCACTCCTCCCTGAGACATAATTATATGGGGGCAAATGTTCTTCCTCCACATACAAGCCCAGGCTTTCCAAATAACCTGCAACATACCTTCCCAGCCACAAGATCATGAATTGGCTAGGGTCTTTAGATACATCATCCTTACTATTGATAATATTCCATTCTCCCATGTAAATGAATGCCTCTTCATTAAAATGTAATGTGGTTATGATGATCTCCATAAACACCTTTTTTTCTGAGAAGCCTAGGGGAGAGTACAAAGAGGCAAAGGGTATTTAGCTCCCTGCAGATTCACTTCATACTGTAGTGTAATGCCCCGCTGCATCTGACTCTGATGTAGACTCTAGATTGCATAATCTTAACCAAGCTATTGCACTCCTTCTCCTAGTACCTTCCATTGAGGAAAATGTCCCCCATGCTCCAAACAGTCCTCTCCAGATACCTGTGTTCTCAGGCCCCATATGAGTCTCTTGTAAAAGCATAAGGAAGGATTTTAATAGCCCCATGTACTGGCAGACTTCGCCTTTTATCAGGGTCTACAAAACCATTCATATTACAAGAAACTAATCTGAACACACTATCAACATCTTGTTCAAAGAGATGATTCTGAATCTAATCATGCATGTAGGAACTTATTCCCTGTAAACCAGCCAAATGACTGGCATCTCCCAAAAATAACATGGGTAGACTGAATAGTGAAGGGTCATCAAATCATATCCTAGTACATATACTTGCATTCTTTGAAAAACATAAGCATCTACACTTAAAAAAAAAAACAGTAATTTACATATGCATTAACAATAAAAACTTTCAGCATCCAGGCAAACTTTGACTACAGTATTAAAAAGAAAAACTAAGAGTGGCTTCCTTTCTGTTGTGTTTGTCTACAACCCATCAGTCACTCTTGAAATGTATAGCCCGCCACATAGCAAACTTGTCTGCTACTCAAAACAACCTTTCATGTTGCTGCCTTATCTCGATTAGTTGTGGAGCTCTTAAAAAAGAAACAAAGTACAATTGTAGATAAACAAAGATTATGCCTTGGATGTAACAATAAAAACAGATATTAAAAAATGCCAGTCTGATATCCAAATTTGCTTACTGTGATTACTTGTTGTTCCCCTCTTTTTCCTTACTCTGTGCTCATTAGAGACTGCAGAAAATATTTAAAGTGGGCTCTAAAGCTCGGGACACGCATTTGAAGTTGCCAACCCCCCTCTGGCTCCTATGGTTGTAAAGAGCTTTCATCTCTAAGGCCAGATATGTTGCAGTACACCTGATCATGATCTGCTCCTATTAAGTCAAGTATAGTAGAGTTTCATTGACTGAAATTAGAATCTCCTTTGTGATTGGACAGCAGCAGACACATGACTTACCTATGTACAAGCAAGAGGATACCTCTTTCCAATCTGATAGCTTGATTGAGACAGCAGGAGTTGCACATGATAGCTATTCCTGGATATATCCCTTCCTAAACTTGCATACATCCCAATATCTGCAGCTGTTGCCAGTTTATTTACTGGGAAGGGATCCATCACAGAAATCCCCCCGTTAATGCTGTCCCCTGTCTCTTGCTCAGAATTGTTACTACTCAAGTGTGCCTGTCAACACCCCTCAGGTGGCTCCTTACCCTTTTATCCAAATACTGTACCACCCCTATTGTGGAGAAAGGAATGATTGGCTCCCCTTGACAACAAAATTCTAATATAGGCATGGTGCAGTCATCTGAATTTAATGTATTGTTGTCTGTACATTTTCAGGGCAGGAGGAACTTCACTCTTCTCTGATGCTGGTACTGAAAAATCATTTTCGAGGAATATTCCAGGCTCCCCTATTCTGAGGTTTTTCCCTGGATTCCATATGTTGGAAGGGAGTTCCTCTTTCAGTGCATACATTTCCCGTTGTATCGTGATGTGTCTGGTCTTACCTCCTGACCTGTTTGCTAGTATAACAATAAGCCTATGGGCCCTCTCAATTTTAATCATATTTTCCAGGATACCCATCACTCTGGCAACAAACTTTGAACAAAGTTAAACAGTTATGTCCTTCCAGTTTCACAGGAAATGCTATTTATTTATTTATTTGCAGTTTGTTTGCCAGGATGGTTCATTGGACCATGAGGAACCCATTTTCAATGGACTCCTGGAGAGAAAACCTCCAAGACAGTACAGTATTATAAAATTACAACATTATAATATGCAAAATTATAAAATTATTACATGAGAATTAGAAAAAATGCATGGTAACAACAGTTGCAGAAAATTGGTAATTGAGGGAGCAGATACTTGAATAAAATGAGATTTTCTCCTGAGTCTATTCTTTGGAATTGATCTACTTCTTCAGGTACTCAAGCTTTGACTCAAAGTCAGCAATTCTATCTTTAAATAAAAATCTTTCTGTAAGAGGGAGATGCCATCCAAATGTTCAGACAATGCTCTGTCCACTTCCTCAAGATGCTTCACACCTTTCCACAAATGCATTGAATTTCACACTTACTTTTTGTATTTCCTAAAATAAGAATAAGAGAGAGAGAAGGTTGGATGATGTGGGGATAGTGAATCAGGAAGTGAAACAGATTAGCAAGGGGGGGGGTATGGATAGCTATGAAGAGGATGAAGAAGGGAAAGGCTGTTGGTCCAGATGATATACCAGTGGAAGCATGGAGGTGTTTAGGAGAAATGGCAGTGGAGTTTTTAACCAGATTGTTTAATGAAATTTTGGAAAGTCAGAGGATACCTAAGGAGTGGAGGAAAAGTGTTTTGTACCTATTTTTAAAAATAAGGGTGATGTGCAGAGCTGTAGTAACTACAGAGGGATAAAACTATCAGTCACATCTTGAAGTTATGGGAAAGAGTGGTAGAAGCTAGGTTAAGAAGGGAGGTCATGATTAGTGATCAGCAGTATGGTTTCATGCCGGGAAAGGAGCACTACAGATGCGATGTTTGCTTTGGGAGTGTTGATGGAGAAATATAGAGAAGGTCAGAAGGAGTTGCATTGTGTCTTTGTGGACTTGGAGAAAGCATATGATAGGGTGCCTAGAGAGGAGTTGTGGTATTGTATGAGGAAGTCAGGTTTGGCAGAGAAGTATGTAAGAGTGGTACAGGATATATACAAAGGTAGTGTGACAGTGGCGAAGTCTGCAGTGGGAGTGACATGTATTTAAGGTGGAGGTGGGATTACATCAAGGAACAGCTCTGAGCCCTTTCTTATTTGCAATGGTGATGGCAGGTTGACAGATGAGATCAGACAGGAGGCCCCATAGACTATGATGTTTGCAGATGACACTGTGATCTGTAGTGAGAGTAGGGACCAGGTGGAGGAGACCCTGGAGAGGCAGAGATATGCTCTAGAGAGAAGAGGAATGAAGGTCAGCAGGACTAAGACAGAATGTGTGTGTGTTAATGAGAGGGAGGATAGAGGAATGGTAAGGATGCAGGGAGTAGAGGTGGCGAAGGTGACTTTATGTACTTAGGATCAACAGTTCAGAATAATGGTGAGTGCGGAAGAGAGGTGAAGAAGAGAGTACAGGCAGGGTGGAATGGGTGGAGAAGAGTGTCAGGAGTGATTTGTGACAGACAGGTACCAGTAAGAGTGAAAGGGAAGGTCTACAAGAGGGTAGTGAGACCAGCTATGTTGTATGTGTTGGAATCAGTGGCACTGACAAAAAGGCAAGAGTCAGAGTTGGAAGTGGCAGAGTTAAAGATGTTAAGATTTCCACTGGGTGTGACAAGGATGGACAGGATTAGGAATCAGTATATTAGAGGGTCAGCTCAGGTTGGACACTTTGGAGACGGTCAGAGAGGTGAGATTGCATTGGTTTAGACATCTGCTGAGGAGGGATGCTGTGTATATTGGGAAAAGGATGCTAAGGATGGAGCTGCCAGGTAAGAGGAAAAGAGGAAGGCCTAGGATTAGGTTTATGGATGTGGTGAGAGAGGACATGTAGGTGGTTGGTGTAACAGAGCAATATGCAGAGGACAGGAAGAAATGGAAACAGATGATCCGCTGTGGCGACCCCTAACAGGAACAGCCGAAAGAGAATAAGAAGAACTGGCAAGCAGCCTGCTGAGAACCATGGTAAGCAGGAGAAACAGCACCCTGGTTGATTTCCTATGTCATCCATTATCTTGAGGTGCTATGGTCTTATTCTGCTGAGGAAGGTGTTTCTTGTTTTTCCTCAGGCTTTTACTTTTCTCTCATGTAGAGGGAAGATAATATTTTTGGGTAGCTCCAAGAATAATCTTAACATCTTGGGTAGGTTCAAGACTTTTGACTTTCTTCTGTGACCAAGAGCAGTGTCTGTACTTCCTCCTGCTATCCTACCATCCTGGAGTTGTCCTCAGTGCCTGTTTTTCAGATATTTGTGGTAAACAGTGGGTGCAGGACTGATCCCTGTATAACTTTCTGGTACCCCTATTGCTTTCTGATTGAATTTCCTTACAAAAATGCTCTGTTTATCCCAGCCATTCTATCCATCTTAACATTCCCCCATGCTCAACTCTTTCATTTTCCAACAGGACTACATGCTACCAACATAGCTGAAAATGACCATCCTGATGCTGAACTGCTTGCATTTCTGTTGTTCAGACGGTAATATTGGAGAGGCTGATGGCTTGTATGTTTGCTTATGCTCAGCTCATATAGGTTCATAGGTAGGTACTAGGCTATTGGCCCTAGGGCCTGTATAAGCCTAGCAAAAAAGGTACCCTGGCTTTCACCACCCAAGAAAATTATTTTCCTGTGCCCCAGTCAAGCATAGCTACAGACATGATCCCTGGGGTGAATTTCCTATTTCCCATCCAATCATCAAGATTTTTCTTGAAGACTGCTAATGAGGAGCTCTGTTTGACATAGGTAGTCTGTTCCAGATTATGGGCAGTCTCTGGGACAGGAATCTATCCCTCCAGCATGTTCTGTTTATTGTGGTGACAAGGTTTAGGTCCCTAGACCATGTAGCTCAGAGGAATTGGGATTTCTTTAAGTGAAGCATGTCCAACAGCTCTGGGTTTTACATAGCTTTGTATGTTGGGCAGAGATCACCTCTGAGTAGGTGATATGTGATGGAATAAAGCTGGAGTTTTTTGAGATGGTCTGCGTAGGGCATTTGTTTGAGGCCAGTAATCCTCTTTGTGAGGTATTTCTGCGGCCTTTCCAGTTGTAGATTTCTTGTGAGGTACATACCAAAAGGGGCGTTGTACTCTATAATGGGTCTAATGAGTGATGAGTAGAGGGGAACAATAACCTCTTTTTTTCTGGATGAGAAACCTTTTGTGATGAGGTGTGCCACATAGAAGGATTTCCTGACCACTGTGACGATGTGATTATCAAAGGAAAGACTACTGTCCACCTGTGTCCCAAGGTCTCTTATCACACTTTCAGTGTTAAGTAGACTGCCGCCTATGTGGTAGTTCATGGGAACAGAGTTTTTACCAAAGTGGATGACAATGCACTTTTTGACATTGAGCTTGAGGCCATGGCTTTGACACCAGGCATCTGTCTCAGTGAGGCCTTTTTGTAGGATGTCCACATCATTAGGAGTTTTGATTATGGCTCTTAGTTTGCAGTCATCTGCGAACTTAGTTAGCCAAAGACCTTCTGTGTTAGCCTGTACTTCAGAGAAGTACATACCAAAGAGGACCCAGGACTTGAACCCTGTGGTACTTCACTTGTCACTGGTCTGAAGTCGGATTTGGAGTCTGCTACTTTCACAACAGTGTGGTTTCTGTCAGTAAGCCAGTTGGCAACCCATCTTGTGACATAGAGATTTATAATTCCAGAGTGGGAGATGGTGTTGAAAGCCTTCGCGAGATCTAGATAGGCTGTGTGAACCACCTTACCCTCGTCTATGACTTTGGTGACTGCTTCAAATAAGTCTTTCAGGTTTAGGAGACATGATCTGCCTTTTACAAATTGGAACTGTGTGGGGTCCAGAGTCTGGAGATTACCAATGTCTTTGTTTATAAGTTCCATGATGATACGTTCCATGTCCTTGAAGACCAGGCTCATCAGGCTAATGGGACGGTAGTTCCCGGGGACTGTCGTGGCTCCCCCTTTGTGGAGTAGGATATCCGTCACAGTGCGCTATTCAATGGTACTTAGGTGGGGTGCCAGTTCATTATGTAGTTCGTGTAGAATGCAGTCTGGGATGTTGTCAGGTCCCATGGATGCTGTGTTCTTGGCTTTGGCGAGTGAGGTTTTTACCTGTGCAGCCGTGATTACAGGAACTTTGCATTCTTCCGGTATAGAGCTGGGCCCTTTATGGGTGAGAAGGAGGTAAAGTTAGCACTGAACCTATCTTTCAGGATGCTGGCAATATCAGTTGGTTCTGTATATTTAGTGCCATTGTGCTGTAACTCAGAGCAGATCTGAGTGTTGCCATCGAGATTCTTGACATAGCTATAGAATGCTTTGTGGTTGTCTTTAGAATCAGTGGCAATTTTTTTCATAATTAGCTTTGGAGGATTTTATAAGGGATCTCAGCTTCTTACTGAGGCTGACCATGGAGTTCCTCCAGTCATGGGTTTTACTCTTTTTTGCAAAAGTTTCTTTCTTCTGTTGTAGAGTTTGTTTATGACAGAAGACCACCAGATTGTCTTCCTTTTTTTGGAGGATAGCATCTTGGTTCTGTTAGGGATAGCATGATCCATGCACTCGTAAGTGCTTGTAAAGTGTATTTGTGTAGGATTCAGCAACCATAACTCTATCGTCCATCTGCATGGGTGTCGTGAAGTTTGCCACTTCTGACTTAAGCGTGAAGTTGGCTTTGGAGAAATTTTTTATGGTTGTTTCCCTAATGGGGGGGGGGGCTGGGATGTGGATGCCTAGGGTGATTAGCTTGTGGTCAAGTCTGACCAACGAGGAATTGACCTCTGGTGTAGAACACTGGTCGCCCATGTTGGTAATGACCAGGTCTAGGATATTGCTGCCCCTGGTGGGGGTATGGATAAGTTGATCCAAGGCGTTGGAATTTATGAATTCCAGAAAACGTTGAACAAAGGAGTTAAACGAGTTGGTACATGAGTAGTTTTCCCAGTTAACGGTGGGGTAGTTGAAATCACCCATTATTAGGGTGTTGAGTTATACCCTAATATTTTCCAGTGTATCAAGAAAAGAGAAGTGGGAATCCTGGGGCATGGTGGGGGGTCTGTAGCAAGCTACAATTTGGATTGCGGTCTTGCCCAGAGTTAGTTGCACTTGGATAATCTCGGATGCATTATGCTGAGCAACTAGCTTGGAGGTGTGGACATCCTTAATGAATATGGACATGCCTCCGCCTTTAGTGTTTCAGTCCAGGTTAGGTGGACAAATATGAATATACTGTATTACTGTACATTACTGCCCAAAGTGGTAGTGCTTTTTTAACCTCTTATTGTTGTCCATTCTTATGGACAGAGTGATCAGAGAAGAAGCAAGATGGATATTTGTCTTGTGTGTAGTGGTCACTTTAAGTTGCAATGAACCTGGATTGAAAAGTAAGGTGTGAAGAGATAAACCCTCAAATGGGGAGATGGAGAGGGAATTGCCTGTTCCAAACCACTTTTTCGTTCCTTTTTTTCATGAGTTTTGCTGTGTTGTGTTTGTTCAGGCATTGTATATAGTCAAGTATCTGGGTTTATGTACTTGAATTGTAAATGTCTGGGTATCTTATCCAGGAAGTTCTGATGCATATTTGGTATAGTTTTGTGAAGACGTAGTGGAACCATCTCTGCTCAATGATCTGTGTCCCTGCAACAGCACAATGTATGACAGTGCATAAAGTAGAAACAGTGGTTCTGACTCATTTTTGGCACTAGTCAAAGTACTAAAGCGCTATTTTTTTCCTACCAGTGTACTATGATTCTGTAATACTGTGAGAATAGTAGATGCTGTCACCAGGTAAATAGGCTTACCTATATGTTTGCACTGTTACATTCCTTGAGTAACTTTAGTGTGACAACTTAATGTTGCAGTGAGTTTCACCATCATTGATTGTATTGCGTGAGCCAGAGGTGCACTTTTTGGGGGTATTTCCCCTTTTCTTCACTATGGTGTGACCATGGAGATGGTATATATAATTTTGTGGTGTATTGGTGGCTTGCCCCATCACATGGGGGGGCTTGGTCCTCCCACCCATATTTTTTTTGGCTCATCATTTTCACTGTGTAATTTACGATGAACTGTTTTTATTTATGGGCACCACAACACCTTGCTTTCCATCTTCATAATCACATGATGATCCCTTTCTTATGGGGCCTAATAAACAATTCTGTGAGAGAGTTTATGAAAAAAAAACAGCAATTGTTTCAAGATATTACAGTAAACTCTCAGTTAACGGGGCCCATGGAGGTTGGTAGATGCCAGATAACTGTAGTTTCTGGTTTCTTGAGAGTTGTTATTAAAAATAGGTGTGACTAATACTGTACCCTGTACTATTTGTTTGGTTTTACTTGTTCTCTGGTTGTGGAGAGAGAGAATGTATTCCTGTCTTCCCTTTTAAAACTCTAAAAATGTAAGGTATGTTTCTGCGGGGGGGAACAGAAAATGCAACACATGAAAATTGTACTGTATTTCTTTATTTTTTTTTTTCTGGTTGCTTGAGAATGCCAGTTGCTTAAGCTCTGATTAACTGATAGTTTACTGTACCTTTGTCTTGAACCCACTGAGTCCATTTTACTTCCTTAAATATCTTCATATTTGTCGATCCCCTGGCTGTATTGTGGCTTCCCAGTTTAATGCTTTCCTGTCTGATTTTTTTTTTTTGCTTAAGCTAGTTGACCATTTCCCATCTGCTCCATCTTCCTTTACTTGTAAACCAAAAAGGTCTTCCCTTAATCTGTTAATACTTTCTACACATCCCCTTTTGCCTTGACATTTCACTGCCTGTTTTTGTAGTAGTAACAAGACCTTCCCAACCACCTCACCTTGTCCATTCAGTCAGTGTGTCTTGTTTTGCCAATAATTATCCATGCTCCCAAAGTGAACCATGCTAGTTTTCTATTCTTTTTGTTTTGGCAAGCCGTTTTCAGTAATTTACCAGACTGATCCTTTTTTACAGTTTCCCATAGCTCATAACACTTAGTATTGTGGATTTATTTCCAGGGGTCCCCATCAGATTACCGAAGTTTTAAAACTTTGAGCATCATACGGCCAAGACCATATGATCAAAGTTTTGAAGCTTTGAAACTAAAATAAAAAAATAAAAACACAATTTTTTTTTTTTTACATTTATGCAGGGATCAAGTCCCCAGCAGCCCCACACCCCCTACTAATTAAATATACCAACTCCGAGACTGCACTACAGTGAGGAAAATTGTAAATTTCCTGTTCCGTGCTGTATGTCAGTCTCCATTCAAACCGTTTGAAGTTTCAAAACTTCGATCACATGGTCTCACCTGTATGATGTTTGAAGTTTTGAAATTTCTGTAATCTGATAGGACCCTATTTCCAGCTGGTAATGAACTCCTCCTTACTCATTATGTCAGCAAATTAATATTGTTCAAAATAAGTAACCTGTTAATAATTGTATGTATTTCACTTTCTCACTGCCACGTAACACACACATAATTACTGTAATTACAAGCTTATAAATAATTGCATGAACTTCTCTTACAGTTGTTGTCATGCAGCCCGAAAATAGTTATTGTATTTCTGTTGTTGTTGTCTTTATCAAGTAGCCCAGGTCATATCTGCAAAATATTCCAATGGTCAGACCATTCAGCCAGGTAAGAAATGGAAATTCTATCTAGAGTATTCTATTTGTTTTACTTACATTACCAGCTTTTAATTATTACTCAGTTATTACCGTCGTCATATCTCATAAATTCAGTAAATGTTATGTACTATATACCTGAAAAGTAATTAACTCTAAAACAGTATTTTATGTGTATAAAATCAGAAATTATTTCTTGATTGCATCAGCTGTCACTGTTGAACTGGATCCAACCGTGGTCCATCGGTATTTTTTACAGGCTAAAACAGGTTAACGTCATGGGATACAATGGAAAACTACATGATGTTGCTTCCTTGTACCTCTTGCTTAGTTTTTTGCCCACCTGCCCCAGATGCCTACTGTATGGAGTGTACATCATGGGGGAAGGGTTTGGCATAATAGTTGTTTACCTCAAAGATACTAAGTACAGGGTTTGATTCTGACTTGAGGTTATTGCCTAGATTTGTAATAATCTACAGACCAAAAGCTCTGTATTTGCCTGTGATATAAATCTTTATTCTCCTCCTCCCTCAATAGCATGACTTTCCCCGGGTATTCTGATTTCCTGCCACGTCCCAAAGACATGCCTTAGATTCTCTCAACAGTCTGTAGGTGTATATATTTTTTTAGGAGAGGTGTATTTTAGTGCTGGAGTGGACTGATTCTCTGTTTACTCCCATTTCCCAGAATGCATGCCAGCTCTCTTGCATCCTTGAGCTGAATTTAAAGCTGGCACTCGAGAAAGGATGAATGAGTAAAACAGGAGCGGTCATTCATTCCACTGAAGAACTACCCCAATTTGTAGCATTATCATACAGACTACTGCACCGTTTGACACTCCGCAGTATGTTACACCAGCGATTAATAAAGAAAAGAGGATGAGCTTGGTGCATTCCTCCCAGCCCAGGCACTAGGATCAGGCCTGGTAGAATGACTAGTGCAAAGTCCTCCAAAAATGACAGAGATTTTGCTGCTGATCCAACAATTATCTAATTCACCCCAGCGTGGCAATAAAAAACAATAGTCCACAAAAAGTTAAAAAACTGACCAACCAGACAAGATGCCTGTAAACAGAGAAATGAACAGTTGAGGACAGAAAGACAATATGATTTGTTCTATGGAACTAACCCAGAGTTCTCAAAAAGGGGTTATACTGCAAGAGCAAGGGAAGTCAGAAAATGTTACCCATAAAAATAACCCCTTATGAACAGCAAAGGGAGACAATTATGGGTACATTGTGGGTGCTGAGAAGGCCATTCATATCAAATATCAAAGACTATAGCAAAACTGATTTCATGAACTCTATGCCCCAATTTAGAAATGGGCTCCATTCCCATCAAGGTATGTAAAACCTAAACATTTGGATTTATTATATAGACAATTAATGCCATTTACCCAGTACATGAGCAACACACAATGGTATTTCTGTTGAAAGTATGTTTTATGACTTTCTAGATAACTGTGTAACTAAGAACGGTATGACATTTACTGCTAATACCCTGGAAAAACTAGTTTGTCTGTATGTCTGTGTTTAAGCTCTCAGTACAATACAATACAATACTAGTAAAGAAATAGCTAAGTGGAATTCAAATTTAAAAATTAAGCACATCATTTTGGAATGTGATGTCTGTGTCCTGAAGTTATAAAATACTTGAAAGTGATTTATAATAATTAGGATAGTTATTATGTCACTTAAGGAAAGAATAATGCAGTGAGATACAAATGAAATAACTATCGCTACGGAGACTACTGGTTCAGGAAATGTAAAACACCCACTTGGGTCATATTCTAGACACCAAAGAATGGCAGTTGTTTACAAGATATTCTCCCCTTTTTCAGCTGAGGCTTGGGGAATAAAGCTTCATTATACAAACATCACAGACATTTGCATTGTTTCATCAAGGCTCTATCTAAAGCTAAAAACACTGCCTCCATGGGACCAGATGGTGTCCCGGGCTGTGTCATACGTGAGCTCCAAAAGGAATTAATCCTGCATCTTAATACCCTGTTCAGTCTCAACCTCTCCACAGGATATGTGCCCATAGAATGGCGCACGGCAACGGTGGTCCCACTACACAAGGGTGGGGCCACAACTGACCCTGGGAACTACCGACCAATAAGCCTGACCAGTCTGATCTGTAAGGCTATGGAGCGAATCATTATGGAACTCATAAATGGAGAGATTGAGAACCTCCAGTCTCTGGACCTCACACAGTTCGGCTTCGTCAAGGGCAGATCATGCCTCCTGAACCTGGTGGATTTCTTTGAGACAGTTACTCAGGCTATAGATAAGGGAAAGGAGGTACACACAGCTTACCTTGACCTTGCTAAAGCATTTGACACCATTCCCCATTCAGGTATTATTGATAAGCTCACCAGCCTGGGCATAAACCCTTACGTTACAAGATGGATCACAAACTGACTCTCAGACAGAACCCATGAAGTAAGAGCAGCGGGTTCTATGTCCGAATCCAGACCAGTAATGAGCGGTGTACCTCAGGGCTCTGTCCTGGGGCCCCTCCTGTTTGGCATATACTTCTCAGAAGTATAGGCATGCACGGAAGGGCTGTGGCTGACTAAGTTTGCAGACGACTGCAAACTGGGTGCTATAATAGAGTCTCCGGCTGACATGGAGATCCTCCAGAAGAGCCTATATGAGACTGATGTATGGTGTCAAAGCCATGGTCTCTAGCTAAATGCAAAAAAATGCATAGTGATCCCCTTTGGAAAAAACAGAGTACCTGCAAACTACAACATAGGAGGTAATCCCCTGAAATCTGAAGAAGAAATAAGGGATCTAGGGACCCAAGTAGATAGTCAGCTTTCCTTTGATAACCATGTTGCCAAAGTGGTTAGAAAATCCTTCTATGTGACCCATCTGATCACGAAAGGGTTTGCATCAAGATCTAAGGATGTAATGGTGCCCCTCTACTCTTCCCTCATCAGATCCATTATTGAGTACAATGCACCAATTGGAATGTACCTGGCTAGACATCTCCAGCAGCTGGAGAGACCACAGAGGTACCTAACCAAGAGGATTACTAGCCTCAAACAGTTGTCCTATGCAGCACAATTGAAAAAGCTAAAACTGTTCTCTGTTGCATACCGCCTTCTCAGAGGCGATCTCTGCCTAACGTACAGAGCCATGTCCAACCCAGAATTGTTGAACATGCTCCATCTCAGCAAAACCAAATCTACTCGAGCTACACGCTCTAGGGATATAAACCTCAACACAACAATGAATAGAACATGCTGGAGGGATAGATTCACTTTGCAGAGACTTCCCTTACTATGGAACAGGGTCCCGATCTACATAAGACAGAGCCCCTCACTATCACTCTTCAAGAGGAACCTTGATGAGTGGATGGGTAACAGAAAGTTCACACCGGGGATCACACCAACAGCACTACTAGATAGGGGCCAAGGGTACTAGCTGCTAGTACAAGGGTCTAGGGAACTACTAAAGGGGAGGTGAATACTGCACAACGTGGCTGGGCTAATATATGCCTTCAGGCAGATAGCCCAGTACCAACCTATGAACCTATTTATTGTCAGTTCCATTCATGAGCAACAGTTCCATTATTCAGACATCCCTTGTCATCAGTTACATAATTTACAAACCGTTTCAATTCAAATAACAGCTATATGGGTTGAATATGAATATTTTATTAAGATAAAGAGTTAGAGCAACCCAAATAAAGGAAGGAGAGGAGGAGGCACAAGGCATATAAAGGAAGAAAAAAGAGATGAGATGATACAAGAAGGTATAGTTGTGATAACAGTACATTAGGTTTGTGCAACAGAGAGTTATGGCACAAACTCATATAGCTGTATTAGTAATAGTTTAACTAGGGTCAGCGTAGGTGCAGAGCCATTTATCACTCAGGCATTGCTTCAACTGGCATTTAGAGTCTTTCAGGCTGCAGACTGTTAAGTGACGTGGGATGGTATTCCAGCTATTAACAATGCAGTATGAATACAGGGAGTATCCTGCATTGTTGTTAGGTTTATTTGTGGAGAGAAATGATTTTGGAGCTTAGAGGTCTCTTAGTAGTGTAAGGTTGAATGATTGAGGGAAGCGATGGGAATTTTTCAGAGTTGTGCAGTAGTTTAAAGGTTATAATTATGAATAGTACAATAGAGAATCATTTAGTTCCAGACAGATTAGTTGTTTTAGAGACAGACCATGATGTAGTCCGTATTGCTGGTTGGTTGTGAATTTGGCTACTTTATTGTAGCATTACTCTAGTTTGGCTGATAGAGAGGAATGGAGATTGGTTAGGATAGGAGAGGCATATAAGAGGGTGGGGGTAGAAAAGAAGTGGCTATGTTTTGTCTAGGAGAGTCAGTAAAGTAGTGTTTTACATTTTTGATGCAGCCTACCTTTTGGTGTGTCTTTTTTATGGCCTGCTGGAGGTGGAGATCAAATTTCAGGTGGTCATCTATAATCACATACAAAAGGATGTGAAAATATACCTGTGTGTATAATACATGCACTTAAGAGAAATCATGTGTACAGGTATAACAATGACATCCGTAATTTTTTAATGTGGCCATTAGAATCAGCACATAAGTAATGTAGGCTATTTTAAACACCTTGCTACTATGAAAGTGGATAGGAGTCAGCATTTTAGATGACATGCAGTGCTTGCAACTGTCCCGATTTTGGAGGAATGTTCCTCTTTTCATTCCTGATTTACCCTGCACAGGATGTTCATATTTTTTCAGGTATGTCTTATTTTCAGACCTAATTTGCCCCCTGCTAATGATGTACTATTTTATGAGGTATGTCCCTATTTTCAGACCTGATTTGCCCCCTGCTAATGATGTACTATTTTATGAGGTATGTCCCTATTTTCAGACCTGATTTGCCCCCTGCTAATGATGTACTATTTTATGAGGTATGTCCCTATTTTCAGACCTGATTTGCCCCTGCTAATGATGTACTATTTTATGAGGTATGTCCCTATTTTCAGACCTGATTTGCCCCCTGCTAATGATGTACTATTTTATGAGGTATGTCCCTATTTTCAAACCTGATTTGCCCCCTGCTAATGATTTACTATTTTATGAGGTATGTTCCTATTTTCAGACCTGATTTGCCCTCTGCTAATGATGTACCTATTTTATGAGGTATGTCCCTATTTTCCAGGCTTGATTTACCACTTCAGAAAAATTTTCTGAATCCCCTCCTTACACGTGATTTTTGAAGCTGTCTTTTACATGGAAAAACACAACACATGAAAAAATACTAATGCCAATACTTTAAAGAAAGAGGACATGCATGTTACATGCCAGACTCCTTGAGAGTTGCCCTCAGTGTAAGTCTGCCCTGATTCTGAAAGGCGTGGCCTCAGTGTAAGTGACTCACTTTGATGTAAGACCTGGCTATAAATAGGCATACACAAGATGACACATTCCAAAAGGCCTGCTGTCAGCCTGCTCTCAGTGTAAATGATCATTTACGCTAAGAGCAGGTCATTTGAAATTAGGCCCCACAGCTCAGTTTTTCTTAAGGAAAAGTGAATTACCTTGTATGCTAGAATTGTGCAATGTAGTTCATTAAAGTCTGCAGATTTTACACTTTTTAATAATCTGGCTATATTTTCCATCATTTTTGTAGATCTCTGTTAAACAATTATTTCTAAGAAGTATCTCACTTCCCACATTCTTACTGAAAGAAGGAAGAGTTATGAGCTATTTGTTTTCATATTTTATACCAATTAGATAACCACATTTTTAGCAGAATGTCCCTACTTTTGAAGGATCTTTGTTCCTATTTTCAGAGTCTGCAGGTTGAGAGGTATGTACTGTCTTACACTCTAAGATTTAAAGCATCAATGCAGTTCTTCAGATCTGGCCCCTATATTTAAAAATTGTACACCATAGGATCAAAGAAAGTTATTAGGCTAATGCCCCAAGTGCTGTTGCAAGCATAGCCAAGTTCAACCCGTATTTCCGTGATCAGCAGCTATTGCCCCTGTAAAATTAGGACACAGGTGGAACCCCAGGGGTGAATTTATGGTTAACCATCCAATTGTCTAGATTGCATTTGAAGAGGGCCAATGTGGTGCTCTATTTGACATGAAGTGGGAGTCTGTTCCAAAGGTGTGGTAACCTCTGGGAGACAATTTGTCCCTCCAGCAGGTTCTAATAATGTCACATACCAGGTTATGGTCTTTAGAGTGAAAAGCCCATTTACCATTTGACTTGTTGATATGCACCATTCCAATAAAGCAGGGTCAGAGATTGCCTTGCATGCCAGAAATAGATTGTCTCTGAGTAGTCTGTATGAAACAGAATAAAGTAACCATGATTTCAGATGATCCACATAGGACGTATGCTGAAGACCTTGAATTTTCCTTGTGAGGTACCTTTGTGGTCTCTCCAGTTGCTGCAGGTGCTTGGAAAGGTACATACTAAAAGGGGTCTTATACTCAATTATTGGCCTGATGAGGGAAAAGTACAGGGAGGTTATAACTTCTTTTTTTCTGAAGGCAATGCTCTTACTTAGGATATGAGCAATATAGAATTCCCTTGCCATTGTGGAAACACGGTGGTCAAAGGTAAGGTCTCTCACCACTGAGTGTGCACTTAAGGTGTTTCTATTGATGTGGTAGTTGGCAGGAACATCACTCTTACCAAAAGGGGTGATGATACATTTTATACATTGAGTTTAAGGCCATGACTTTGGCACCAATCATTTGCTTGTTTAAGATCATCTTGTAAGATGTTAACATCATTTGGAGTTTCTATGACCACTCTCAGTTTGCAGTAATCTGCAAACTTTGTCAGCCACAGAACTGTAGTTTTTGCTTGTACTCCTGAGAAATAGATTCCAAACAGTAGAGGTCCCATAACTGATCCCTGTGGAACACCACTGGTTACAGGTCTGCTGTTGTAGGTGGATTCCCCTATTTTGACTATATGGGTTCTATCAGTGAGCCAATTAGTGACCCATTTATGCCACCATAGCAACACCTTTTGTCTGATGATATTTTCCATCAAATAAAATAATATTTATTTATTTGTTTTAAAAAGTCGCTGGCACATTATAATGATCCTCACCAGGCTTGAACACAACAAATTTGAAATTAAAAACTCTGGTTTGAAGTTCATGAAACCAGACAAAGGTAGGGGGGTTGGTTGTGATGACTCAGGGTGATTATAACAAATGGATGAACTTTATGTTGGCTGACAGTGTGTGTGAACGCGTTTCTTTAAACAAAGTGAATTAAGGGTACAGGAAGATGAAAAACCAAATTAATGATGTATTTATAGAGGGGAGAATCTCTATAGAAGAATTAAATTATTTGAATGTGACTTTACCTCTTCTACCCACCTTGTTTGGTATTCTGAAAATACATGAGGATACTGAAAACCCAGCTATGCGACTGGTTGTGGGTAGTAGGGGGTCTATTACGCAAGCATGTGCTAGGTTTTTAGACTATGAATTGAAAGACATTTTAAAATGTGAAGCACGAGTTTGCAAGGACTCATGGGACTTTTTAAAAAAGATTAATGAAATCGAATGTAATAATAGTGACATTTTATTCACCATTGATGTCAGAGACTTGTACACCATGATTCCTCAGGATGTTGGGGTGACTTGCTTCAGAGAATTTTTAAGGAACAAAAGACTGATATAGTACTCATTAACATTTTGGAAGAATTATTCGAGACTGTTCTCTAATAATTTTATTTTATTTGATGGAAAATATTATCATTAGACAAAAGGTGCTATTATGGGGTCAAATTGTGGATCCATCTATGCAAATATTGATATGCCATGGTGGGGAAAAATTTTTCGTTTTGGAGGGTCCCTTTGCACAGTCAGTTCAGTACTACACCAGTTACGTTAATGATTTATTCCTGGTGTGGACTAGTTCTTGTGATAATTTTTATGATTTTTTTGATTTTATTAACAACAGTACAGATTTCTTAAAATTTACATACCAGATGCACAACATTAAGATCTCATACTTGGATGTTCTTTTTGAAAAAGATTTGACCAACAGCTTTTATTTTCCAAAATATATCAGAAGCCCACCTATTTGAATTCCTTTTTACATTTCTCCAATGCCCACCACTTGACATAAAAAATGTTCTTAGTCAAGGGACAGTTTGTAAGGGCCACGAGGATGGTTTCTTATGAACATGACTTTTTGGAAGAATACATTATGTTAGAGTCGATGTTCATAAGAAAGGGGTATCCTAGTACCCTGGTTTGTGAGTTACAAAATGAGGTCATTACAAATAGAAAAAGGAAGTTTTAAGTTCCCCTGCTGACCAAGAGTACCACTGAGAATTACACTGGGCCTGACAACTGTCAAACAGAGGACACAGGCTTGTACTCCTGCTCCTTCATTACCAACTTCAGCTTGGACAGTAACATTTAAGTTGGGTACTTAATAAAAAAATGGTTGTTATTGATGGAGGGAGTAAAGCTCCATAACTTATTTTCAGAAAAAATAAAAATTGTTTATCGGAGGGAAACAAACCTCGAGAATATGTTGGAATCTCTATCTGGTGCTAATGTGGGGAGAAATGTTTCTAAAGAGATGAGTAAATGTGAGTTTTGTCAGCTTTGTAAATGAATTCAAACAGGGCACTATTTTACTGTAAGGGACAAAGTCTACTCAGTTAAAGGAGAATTTAACTGTTGTAGCAAAGGAATTATATATGCCGCCTTGTGTCAGCATTGCTGTTGTTTTTATATTGGAAAGACAAAACAAATGTTAAAAGACAAAATGTATGTACATCTTTAAGACATCTGCACAAAAAAAACCTCACTAATGTTTTGGCAAAACATTTAACAGAATTTACCGACCATTTCTTCAAATTTGTTGTTGTGGAGCAAGTTACTCAAAATCCTTGAGGTGGACATTGGCATCTCCACCTAGGGAAAAGGGAATTATACTAACAATTAGCTTTAAAAGCTGATTATTGGCCTGAATAAAATGAGAGTGCTTCCATTTAAACTATTTTAAAATTGAAATCTTTACATAGGTAGGCAATTAATGGAACTATTCTTCATTCATCTTAGGGGTGTGCTGTAACATTAAAAGTGTTATTGGATACTGTTTAGGTCATGTGACCATGTGAGTAAGTTATTTAAACCTTACATTGAATTTTTACTGACATCTGAAGATGTCTTGAAAAAATACCAAGATGAAAGCGCTCATCTTTTGAATGTCTTGAGTTCTTTTTTTAGTTGCTGTTTTTTTTTTCTTTTTATCATTAAAGGTTTGGTTTTAATAGTTGGATTGCATTGCAGAAGTTGCTATTCCCTGCAGGCATGCCTTGTTTTATCTGAGTCTTTTTGCTGGCTAGTTTTTGTTTAGTTTTGCTGTACCCCCCAAAATTTGAATGAGTTATTCCTCCATAAATTCAGGTATTAGAGTTTAATATGTAAGTGAAAAGTAGTATGTGTAGATTTTTCCCAAATTCACATGCAACTGAAAACACAAAGTCCAGATTATTCCATTGATCATATAGAAATATCAAAATATCAGGATAAAGGGCAGCTGTATAGGGATCCAGACTCAGTGCTACCCATGAAATATTTGAACATCTAATTGTTCTCCTAGTCAATTTATATAGAGGGCAAACAAAAGAAGAGAGAGTGGACCACCCCTTACCTCATAACGCTGACAGCCGCAAAAGGGGAACACATGTCATCATTTGTTTTAACCCAAGCAAGAGAACCCCCTGTAAATAGAAAACATCAGACATAGAAACCAGTGCACCAGACAGGAACTAAGCAACATAAGTCTTAGAAATACCTAATCGACTGAGTCAAATGCTTTCACAACATCCAGTCTCACCAAGATGACTTCTCTCGCCTGTCTCTGAGTATCTTATCAAAACTAGGTGATATAGAGAATACTGTCAAAGATCTGCCTTCCTTCAACAATCTCTGCTTGATTGTTATGTAGAAAACCTGGAATATACATCTGACATCCAATTTGCCAGTATTGCCTTAAAAAGTCTGTGGTCATTGTTTATCACTGAGATTGGTCTTTGTGAGGCAAGAAGCTCTTTCTTCTTACCGTCTTTGCAGTTGTCACCATTATTGTCTCTTTTCAGGATGCTGAAATATTCCTGGTAACTAATACTTGTTTAACAGTAGATAAGAGAGGTGCCAAGGCCTCATCACTTAACTGTTTCACCAAGTCAAGGGGAAGGCCATCTGCCCCAGACATGTTTCACTGATGCCTACATCTTCAATATACTCTGCAGCTCTTACCAAGAAATCTGGTTAGTCAGAGAGTGAGAATGAGTCTTCTGCAGAGCAGGCAGGTTCAGGTTCGCCAGGAAAGGGTTTGTCTCTATTTCCTCATTACAACCCACATGGGTAGTAAAATATAACTCACTGTAATTTTCTCTAAACACTTCTAAAGCTTATTATGGAGTCTGCACTCTCCACCCCTTGGCCTAGAAAATAACATGTCTGCTGTTGACTCAGCTGTGCTTTGATGCAATTTCACTACCCAGATTTTCTGATACTGAGGACAGACATGAAAAACGGTATTTATGTAGCTCTTCCTCGGGGAGTCCCACTTCTCATCCAGACATTCCAGTATCTGAGATTTCACATTACTGTATGCTGCCTCATCTGTTTGGGGACCTCCTCCTCCTACTTTTATGTATCTCAACCAGGGTATCTTTCATTTGTAATAATCCGTTCTTGCTCCTGAAGTATTTCCTAGACAATGCATTGATAGTCCTGGTTATACTACCCTTAAGTTGATTCCAGATCTCTGCTGGTTCAGGGGAGCCATTGCAGATTTCCTGTATTACCTTTACCAACTTATTTTTACATATTGTCTGAAATGGGGCTAACATTAGATAGTATAAGGGAAAATGCTAACTCTTGTCAAGCAGTTTTGGTTTGGAACTGCAAAATGGAGACGGGGTGAGTGATCTGAAACAAATTCTGAGAGCCACTCTAGCCTTAATATCAAATGCCTTCTTTCAAATGAGACATAGCCTCTGTCAGGTCTGGCTGTTGTTCCAGTCCTCCCTGAGACATAATTATATCAGGGCAAATGTTCTTCCTACTCATACAAGGCCACCAAGCGTAGGCTTTCTAAATAACCTGCAACATACCTTTCCAGCCACGAGATCATGAATTGGCTAGGGTCTTTAGACACATCCTCCTTAGATATTGATAATATTCCATTCTCCCATGTAAATGAATGCCTCTTCATTAAAATGTAATGTGGTCATGAGGATCTCCATAAACACCTTTTTTTCTGAGAAGCCTAGGGAGGGTACAAAGAGGTCAAGGTTATTTAGCTCCCCGAAAATTCACCTCATACTGTAGTGTAATGCCCTTCTGCATCTGACTCTAATGTAGACTCTAGATTGCATAATCTTAACTAACCAAACTACTGCACTCCTCTCCTAGTGCCTCCTATTGATGAAAATGTCCCCCATGCTCCAAACAGTCCTCTCCAGAGCCCTGTGTTCTCAGGCCCCATATGAGTCTCTTGTAGAAGCTTAAGAAAGGCTTTTAATAGCCCCATACATTAGCAGACTCTTCGCCTTTTATTGAGGCCTTGAAACCATTCATATTCTAAGAAACTAATCTGAACACACTATCAGCATCTTGTTCAAAGAGATGTTTCTGAATCTAATCATGCATGTAGGAACTTATTCCCTGCAAACCAGCCAAATGACTGGCATCTCCCAAAAATAACATTGGTAGACTGAATAGTGAAGGCTCATCAAATCTTATCCTAGTGCATTTACTTGCATTCTTTGAAAAACAAAAGCATCTACACTTAAAAAAAAAAAAACAAAAAAAAACAGTAATTTACGTTTGCATTAACAATAAAAACTTTCAGCAAACAGGCAAACTTTGATGACAGTATTAAAAAGAAAAAAATAATATTGGCTGCCTTTCTGTCGTGTTTAAGACTACAACTCACCATCAGTCACTCTTGAAACGCATATCCTGCCACATAGCAACTTTGTCTGCTACTCAAAACAACCTTTCATGGTGCTGCCTTATGTCAGTCAGTTGTGGAGCTCTTAAAAAAGTAACAAAGTGCAATTGTAGATAAATAATAAAGATTATAGCTTGGATGTAACAGCAAAAATAGATATTAAACAATGCCAGTTTGGTATACAGATTTGCTTACTGTGATTACTTGTTGTTCCCCTCTTTTTCCTTACTCTGTGCTCTTTAGAGACTGCACAAAATATTTAAAGTGGGCTCTGAAGTTGTCAACCCCCCCCCCTGGTTCCCACCCCTGTAAAGTGCTTTCATCTCTAAGCCAAATATGTTGCAGTGCACCTGATCATGATCTGCTCCTATTAAGGCACATATAGTAGAGTTTCACTGACTGAAATTAGAATCTCCTTTGTAATTGGACAGCAGCAGACACATGACTTACCTATGGACAAGCAAGAGGATACCTCTTTCCAATCTGATTGCTTGATTGAGACAGCAGGAGTTGCACACAATACCTATTCCTGGATATGTCCCTTCCTAAACTTGCATACATCCCAATATCTGCAGCTGTTGCCGGTTTATTTATTGGGAAGGGATCCATCACAGAAATCCCCCTGTTAATGCTGTCCTCTGTCTCTTGCTCAGAATTGTTACTACTCATGTGTGCCTGTCAACACCCCTCAGGTGGTTCCTTACCCTTCTGTCCAAATACTGCAGCACCCCCTATTGTGGAGAAAGGAATGATTGGCTCCCCTTGGCAACAAAAGCCTAAAATAGGCAGGGTACAGTCATCTGAATTTAATGTATTGTTGTCTATACATCTTCGGGGCAGGGAGAAACTTCACTCTTCTCTGATGCTGGTACTGAAAAATCATTTTCTAGGAATACTCCATGTTTCCCTAGTCTGAGCTTTTTCCCTGGATTCCATATGTTGGAAAGGAATTCCTCCTTCAGTGCATACATTTCCAGTGTTATCGTGATGTGTCTGGTCTTACCTCCTGACCTGTTTGCTAGTATACCAATAAGCCTAAGGGGCCTCTCAGTTTTAATCATATTTTCCAGGATACCCAGCCACTCTGCCAACAACTTTGAAAAAAGTTAAACAGTTTTGTCCTTCCAGTTAAACAGGAAATGCTATTAAAATGAGATTTTCTCCTGAATCTATTCATCAGAATTGAGCTACTTCTTCAGGTACTCAAGCTTTGACTCAAAGTCAGCAATCTATCTTTAAATAGCATTCTTTTTGTAAGAGGGAGATGCCATCCAAATATTCAGAGAATACTCTGTCCACTTCCTCAAGATGCTTCACACTCCTTTCCACAAGTGCATTGAATTTCACATTTACCTTTTGTATTTCCTGAAATAACAATTGGAAAGCAGCCTGCTGAGAACCATGGTCATCAGGAGAAGCAGCACCCTGGTTGAATTCCTACACCTTCCATTATCTTGAGGTGCTGTGGTCTCATTCTGCTGAGGAAGATGTTTCTTGTTTTTTCCTCAGGCTTTTAGTATTCTTTGACTCAGAGGGAAAATAATTTTGGGGTAGCTCCAAGAATATTCTTAACATCTAGGATAGGTTAAAGACTTTTTACTTTGCTCTGTGACCAATATCAGAGTCTGTGCTTTCGCCTGCTATCCTACCATCCTAGAGTCCTTCTCAGTGCCCATTTTTATTTCAGATATTTTTGGTAAACAGTGTGTGCAGCACTGATCCCTGTATCATATTTTGGTTCCCCTCTTTCTTTCTGATTGGATTTCCTTACAGCATTATCCTCAGCCCTTCTATCCATCTTAACATTCCTACATGCCCAACCCTTTCAGTTTCCAACAGGAGTACGTGCTTCCAACATAGCTGAAATACAGGCATTCTGATGCTGAAATGCCTGCGTTTTTGTTGTTCAGACTATAACGTTGGAGAGGCTGATGGCTTGTATGTTTGCTTATGCTCAGCTCATATGAACACACTGTATTGCTGTACATTACTGCCCAAAGTGGTACTGCTTTTTAACCTTTAACCTCTCATTCTTATCCATTCTTATGGACAGGGTGATCACAGAAGAAGCAAGATGGATATTTTTCTTGTGTGTAGTGGTCACTTCAGTTGCAATGACCCTGGATTGAAAAGTAAGGTGTGAGGAGATAAACCCTCAAATGGGGAGATGGAGAGGGACTTGCCTTTTACAAACTGCTTTTTCTTTCCTTTTTTCGTGTGCTTTGCTGTGTTGTGTTTGCTCAGGCATTGTATGTAATCAAGTATCTGGGTTTATGTACTTGAGTTGTAAATGTCCTGGTATCTCATCCAGGAAGTTGTGATGCATATTTGGTAGTTTTGAGAAAACATAGTGGAACCATCTATGCTCGATGATCTGTGTCTCCCTGCAACAGCACTATGCATGACTGACAGTGCATGAAGCAGAAACAGTGGTTCTGACTCATTTTTGGCACCAGTCAAAGTACTAAAGTGCTATTTTTTTCCTACCAGTGAACTATGATTCTGTAATACTGTGAGAATAGTAGATGCTGTCACCAGGTAAATAACAGGCTTACCTATATGTATGCACTACTACATTCCCTGAACACCTTCAGTGTGACAACTTAATGTTGCAGTGAGTTTCACCATCATTTATTGTATTGTGCGAGTCAGTAGTGCACTTTTTGGGGTATTTCCCCTTTTCTTCACTGCGGTATGACCATGGAGTTGGTATATATAATTTTGTGGTGTATTGGTGGCTTGCCCCATCACATGGGGATTGGCACTGATGAAGGCTAGGTAAAAACCAAAGCTGAAACCGGTTTGTTTTGCTTACTGAAGTTCTTTACATGTTTTAAAAAAAATTTAGTTTTCACAGCTCACAGTTGCTGGCTTCTCTTTTTTTGTGGAATCTACATTTGCTCTACCCATGCAATAGCTTCCGTGCAGGGGAAGGCTTTTGGAGAGGCTTGCTCCTCCCACCCATTTTTTTTTTGGCTCATCATTTTCACTGTGTAATTTACGATGGACTGTTTTCATTTATGGGCACCACAACACCTTGCTTTCCATCTTCATGACCACATGGCGGTCCCTTTCTTATGGGGCCTGTTGAATAATTTTGTGAGGGATTGTATGAAATAAAAACAGCAATCATTTCAAGATATTACAGTTAACTCTCAGTTAACCGGTTCCCATGGGAGATTGGTAGATGCCGGATAACTGTAGTTTCTGGTTGCTTTAGAGTCACTATTAAAAATAGGCCTGACTAAAATTGTACCCTATACTCTTTGTTTGGTTTGACTTATTCTCAAGTTGGGGAGAGAGGGAATTTATTCCTATCTTCCCTTTTAAAACTCTAAAACTAGAAAATGTGAGGTATGTTTCTGTGGGAGGAAAACAGAAAGGGCAACACATGAAAATTGTACTGTATTTCTTCATTTTATTTTCCTGGTTGCTTGAGAGTGCCAGTCTCTTGAGTTCTGGTGAACTGAAAGTTTAGTATACCTTTCTCTTGAATCCAGAGTCCTTTCTATTTCCTCAGATATCTTCAAATTTGTTGATCCCCTGGCTCTATTGTGCCTTCTCAGTTCAATGCTTTCCCATCTGCTTTTTTTTTTTTTTTTGCTTTATTAGCTAGTTGACCATTTTCCATCTGCTCCATCTTCCTTTACCTTGTAAACCAAAGAGGTCTTCCCTTAATCTGTTGTTAATACTTTCTACACATCCCCTTTTGCCTTGACATTTCTCTGCTTTTTTCGTAGTAGTAACAAGCCCTTCCCAAACACCTCACCTTGTCCATTCAGTCATTGTATCTTTTTTCTTAATAATTATCCATGCTTCCAAAGTGAACCATGCCAGTTTTCTTTATCTTTTTGTTTTGGCAAGCATTTTTCAGTAATTCACCAGACTGATCCTTTTTACAGTTTCCCATAGCTCCTTAACATTTAGGGACCTCTGGAAATGTATCCAGAATACTATCAGATTACCGAAGTTTCAAACCTTTGAGCATCATACAACCGAGACCATATGATCTGATATAAGTTTTGAAACTAAAAAAAAAAAAAACTGTTGTTTTTACATTTTTGAAGGGGTCAGCCCCCAGCAACCCACACCCCCTACTATTTAAATATACTAACTCCGAGATCACACTACTGTGAGGAAAATTATAAATGTCCTGTTCCATGCTGTACTGCAATCCCCATTCAGATAGTTTGAAGTTTCAAAGCTTTGATCACATGGGTTTGGTCATATGATGTTGAAAGTTTTGAAACTTCAGTAATCTGATAGGGCCCCATTTCCAGCTGTTAATGAACTCCTCCTTTGTCAAAATCTGCCACCCTCTGTAACTAACATGAACTTCACTATTGTTAAAAATCTTCTTCAATTGAATTGTTTTTGATTTGTCTCCTTATTTCAGCAAATTAATATTGTTCAAAATAATTAACGTGTTAATAATTATATGTATTTCTTTGTTTCTCACTGCCATGTAACACACATAATTACTGTATTTAAAAGCTTATAAATAATTGCATGAACTTCTCTTACAGTTGTCATGCAGCCCAAAAATAATTATTGTATTTCTGTTATTACTGTCTTTGTCAAATGGCCCAGGTCATATGTCAAAAGTATTCCAATGGCCAGACCATTCAGCCAGGTAAGAAATGGAAATTGTATCTAGAGTATTCTCTTCATTTAACGTACATTACCAGCCTTTAATTATTACTCAGTTATTACCATCATTGTATCTCATAAATTCAGTAAATGTTATGTACTATATACATGAAAAGTAAATAACTCTAAAACAGTATTTTATGTGCATAAAATCAGAAATTAATTATTGATTGCATCAGCTGTCACTGTTGAACTGGATCCTACCGTGGTCTATCGGTATTTTTTACAGGCTAAAACAGGTTAACGTCATGGGATACAATGGAAAAGTACATGATGTTACTTCCTTGTACCTCTTGCTTAGTTTTTTGCCCACCTGCCCCAGATGCCAACTGTATGGAGTGTGCATCATGAGGGAAGGGTTTGGCATAATAGTTAAGGTGTTTGCCTCAAAGATACAAAGTACAGGGTTTGATTCTGACTTCAGGTTATTGGCTAGATTTGTAATAATCTACAGACCAATAGCTTTGTATTTCCCTGTGATATAAATCTTTATTCTCCTCCTCCTCCTCCCTCATTAGCATGAGTTTTCACCGGGTATTCTGATTTCCTGCGATGTCCCAAAGACATGCCTTAGATTCTCTCAACAGTCTGTAGGTGTATATATTTTTTTAGGGGAGGTGTATTTTACTGCTGGAGTGGACTGATTCTCTGTTCAAACCCACTGAGTTTGCCAGAATGCATGCCAGCTCTCTTGCATCCCTGAGCTGAATTTAAAGCTGGAACTCGAGAAAGGATGAATGAATAAAACAGGAGCGGTCATTCATTCCACTGAAGAACTACCCCAATTTGTAGCATCATCATAAAGACTATTGTGCCATTTGACACTCCACGGTATGTTACCCCAGTGATTAATAAGGAAAAGAGGATGAGCTGGGTACATTAATCCCAGCCCTGGCAAAGGCACTAGGATCAGGCCTGGTAGAATGACTAGTGCAAAGTCCTCCAAAAATGATAGAGATGTTGCTGCTGTGTTAGGCCCTGACCCAACCAATTATCTAACTGACCCCATTACAAAAAAAACAATAGTTCACAAAAAGTAAAAAAAATTGACCAACCAGACAAGATGCATGTAAACAGAGAAATGATTAGTTGAGGATAAAGAGATATTATGATTTGTTTCTTTTACGCAACTAACCCAGAGATCCCAAAAAGGGATTACACTGCAAGAGCAAATGAAGACAGAAAATGTTGCCCATAAAAATAACCCCTTATGAACTACAGAAGGAGACAGTTATGGGTATATTGAGGGTGTGGAGAAGACCACTCATATCAAATATCAAAGACCATAGCAAAACTGATTTCATGAACTCTAATTATGCCGCAACTTAGAAATGGGCTCTATTCCCATCAAGGTATGCAAAAACCTAAGCATTTGGATTTATTATACAGACAATACCAGTCACCCAGTACATGAGCGATATGTGATGGTATTTCTGTTGAAAGCATTTTCTAAGACTTTCTAGACAACTGAGTAACTAAGAATGGTATGACACTTACTGGTAAGACTGGAGAAGCTAGTTTGTCTGTGTTTAAGCTCCCAACACAATACTACTAATGCAATGGCTAAGTAGAATTCAAATTAACGAATCAAGCACAGCATTTTGAAAGTGGTGTCTGTGTCCTGGAGATATAACATACTTGAAAGTGGTTTATAATAATTACAGTAGTTATTATGTCAGTTAAGGAAAGAATAATGCAGTGAGTTACAAGTGAAATAACTATCGCTAAGTACATTACTGGTACAGGAGATGTAAAACACTCACTTGGGTCATTTTCTAGACACCAAAGAATGGCATTTGTTTACAAGATAGTCTGCCCTTTTTAGCTGAGGCTTGGGGAATAAAGCTTCATTATACAGACATCACAGACATCATTTGCATTGTTTCATCATTTATAGTCAGTTCCATTCATGAGCAACAGTGCCATTATTCAGACATCCCTTGTCATCAGTTACAAACCGTTTCAGTTCAAGTAACAGCTGGATGGGTCGAATAGGAATATTTTATTAAGATAAAGAGTTAGAGCAACCCAAATAAAGGAAGGAGAGGAGGAGGCACAAGGAATATTAAGGAAGAAAAGATGAGATGATACAAGGAGGTATAGTTCTGATAGTACATTAGGTTTGTGCAACAGAGAGTTATGGCACAAATTCATATAGCTGTATTAGTAATAGTTTAACTAGGGTCAGCGTAGGTGCAGAGCCATTTATCTCTCAGGAGTTGCTTCAACTGGCATTTAGTCTTTCAGGCTGCAGACTGTTAAGTGACGTGGGATGGTATTCCAGCTATTAACAATGCAGTATGAATACAGGGAGTATCCTGCATTGTTGTTAGGTTTATTTGTGGAGAGAAATGATTTTCTCAGTGGAGCCTAGAGGTCTCTTAGTAGTGTAAGGTTGAATGATGGAGTGAAGTGATGGGAATTTTGTAGTTTAAATGTTATAATTATCAATAGTACAATAGAGAATTATTTAGTTCCAGATAGACTAGTTTTTTTAGAGACAGACAATGATGTAGTATGCATTGTTGGTTGGTTGTCAATTTGGCTACTTTATTGTAGCATTGTTCTAGTCTGGCTTATAGAGAGGAGTGGAGATTGGTTAGGTAGGAGAGGCATATAATACGGTGGGGACTAGTAAAGAAGTGGCTTTGTTTTGTCTGGCAGAGTCAGTAAGGTAGTGTTTTACTCTACAGAGGCTGCCTAGCTTTTGGTGTGTCTTTTTTATGGCCTGCTGGAGGTGGAGATCAGATTTCAGGTGGTCATCTATAATCGCATACAGAAGGATGTGAAAATATACCTGTGTGTATTTAATTGTGTACAGGTATAACAATGACTTCCACAATTTTTCATTGTGGCCATTAGAACCAGCACATTTGTAATGTAGGCTATTTTAAACACCTTGTTACTATGAAAGTGCATAGGAGTCAGCATTTTAGATGACATAGAGAGGTGGCAACTGTCCTTATTTTGGAGGAATATTCCTGTTTTCAAAGCTGATTTACCCCTGCACAGAAGGTCCCTGTTGTTGCAGGTATGTCCCTATTTACAGACCTGATTTATCTCCTGCTGATGATATACTTATATTAGGAGGTATGGCCTTAGTTTCCAGGCTTGATTTACCACTTCAGACAATTTTCACGATACATGACAAAATACTAGTGCCAACAATAGTTTAAAGAAAGGACATACATCTTGCATGCCAGGTTACAAGAGAGTTGCTCTCAGTCTAAGTCTGCCCTGATTTTGAAAGACCTGTACTCAGTGTAAGTGACTTACTTTTGTGTAAGACTTGGCTATAAACAGGATCATACAAGAGGACACATTCAAAAGACCTGCTGTCAGCCTGCTGTCAGTGTAAATGGTCACTTACACTAAGAGCAGGTCATTTGGAATTAGGCCCCACACCTCAGTTTTTCTTAAGCAAAAGTAAATTACCTTGTGTGGTAGAATTCTACAATGTAGTTCATTAAAGTCTGCAGATTCTACACTCTGTCTGATTATATTTTGTCATAATTGTTGTAGATATCTATCTGTTAAACAGTTATTTCTGAGAGGTATCTCACTTCCCACATTCCTACTGAAAGAGAGAAGAGTCATGAGACATCTGTTTTCATATCTTATACCAATTAGATATCCACATTTTTAGCAGGATGTCCTTACTTTTGAAGGATCTCTGTTCCTATTTTCAGTGTCTGTAGTTTGAGAGGTATGTGCTGCCTTACCCTCATCTGACATTTAAAACATTGATGCAGTTCTTCAGATCTGGCCCCTATATTTAAAAACTGTGTACTGTGTCTTTTAATTGCTAACAAGAGCAGAGAACTGATCCACACAGACCTTTTCTAGGCTTGGATTGGAAGTGCTATGATAAAGTGGTTTGGTCAGGGTCATACAGTAAGACGGCAAAAGGAGACAGAAGGGATGACACCCCTGACCATAGGAAAGCAGTTCTTTAATGGCCAACAGCCTTAATCCCCTCCACTTTCTGACAGAGAGGCATGTTCAGCTGTTGCCCTAAAACACCAATCTTTATAATATTCCTATCTCCAACCATGACCTAGATAAGTATATGCTTTAAATATTCATTTAGGAGGTTATAGGTGTTTCAGACTCTGATGACAATGCATAGAGATACTCAGAAAATATGCGTTTAGTTGAGTACAGTGAGTATGCCTGGCTACATCATTAATCATATTGTGTTGTGTGATGGGAAAGACCCTGCATTCTAAGGAAACATAATTCATATTATTTTAGGGGTACAAGTAATGGTGATTTTCATATTAAGCATAGTAACCTTACCTGAGTAGTACCTACCAGTGGAGACTGAGACACATAAGGGAAGATGCACCAACTGGAAGTTATCATGCTGTTGTCTATGCAACAGATGTGTGGTATCAGTTTTGGGGTTTCTTTATGCAAGCATCAAGGGTCATAGCTCTCCACCTCTCCTCAAGAATCAGGGAAAAATAATCAGGAACTTCTATATTAACTTGAGAAGTCTGCAGAATAAGAGAATGTGAATTCACATACATGTTCTGAAGTAAGGAAGCGCATAACTCAAGGTATTATTATTATTTATCAAGTGGAATCCATCGTCTTTCCTTTTCTTCTAAGACCTTCATTTTTAGGGGGAACAGAGCAAAATCTCTGTCAAAATCAGAGGCATTTGAAAGATTTTTTGGCAGTGTGGTGGGTATTGATAGAATAAATATTTAAAATACTTTTTAGAAGTACAACTGACTAGAGCATTTTGGAGATGCTGTAATATATTTAGGCATTAGGTGGCAGTGCAGGACTGTATCTAAAGCATAAAGGGCCCTGCAATAAAGTTGCAGTCTTTTCTTGCCTACAGGTACAGCTGCATAATCACAGCATTAAACTGTAACAAATCCAGAAACGGTGGATGATTCTGTTATTTTATAAGTACAGTAAGTAAAAAGCATGGACACCTTATAATTTGCATTTGTGCTTTACTAAATAAATAATGTGATATGCAAAATATCGTGTGCAGTGCATTTTTTATATTAAACTGTGCCTGCTATGCATTCTTGTTTTTATACCCCTTTATTTTTGTGCATGGTGCAACCTATTTCTGAATTCTCTCATGTTTTTTTATCCTATGGTACCCCTTCAAGTAGACATTATCTACTGCACCTTCTGTGAGCTATTTTCTTATGTCTTTGCAGAATTCACTTTGAATCTTTTGACTGGCTCATTGTCTGCTGTTTTCATCATATCCTTTTCTTTTAAAGATGGTATTCACTTTGGAATTTAATTCTTGATTTCCTTGAACTTAAGGCTTTATTCAATCTTCTTAGTTGCCTTAATTTATTCTAACCCTTCATTATTTGCCTCCTGGTATGAATATGCACCATTTATTTGCCTGTCTGTAAACTGCTTTTTCTCCTCTGTGGATGCTAACAAAGCATAGTCTTAAAAACTGTATATACTATTCCAGATGGGACGGACAGACAAAGAAAATGCTACCACTGGATGAGGGTTATCACAAATCTGCAGCTCTGAGAATGTATCCAAAAGAGGGCTCAATTGCTTCCTTCATGAATAAACTAATGGGGGAGGTGCTCTTAGCTGTGACCTTTCCTTGCTGTGCTGCAGATTACAGCAACCCATCTTCATTGTGAAATCTGGCAGGGCCCAGGGACTTGGTAGGCTTTACAGATGTGCAAACAGCTCAGAAAGCTGTGCTTGTTAAAATAAAAAAACAATGTTACAAATGCTAAAAAAAAAATCATAGGGCAGCATAGTACACTTCCAATGTCTATGTAGTTTTTTACCCTCATGCACAATGTGCACAAAAGGGGTTTGGCATGCACTGAATGACACCATGCAGGACTGAGACATATGTACAACACATTGCTGCAATAACACTGATGTAATGGGATCCTATCTCGCCTACATTCATAACTGATGGGTTCGGAGCCGATCCCTCGGCTCCGACTCGGCCACTATATAGTAGAACGAAGTCTCTAATTGGCTGGGCTATCCCTTATCCCAGAATGCACCACGCCTGCTTCCCCAGATCTCGTTTGCCGCTTTTCAAGCTAGACGTGGTCTCGACTTGGCTGGAGCTAAGTAGTTTTTTGGTTACTTTTTGGTCTTTTGACCTAGGGGTTTCCTTCATAAATTTAACAAACAGCTGTTTTAACAGCTTTACGTGTGTGTGTAAACTTTTTTGGTGTGATTGGTATTTTTTTCTATTTACCGGGCAAGGCCCGTTTAAGTTAGAGGGCCCTTGCCCTTATTTGTGTGTGGGTGTGCTAAATTTGTCTTACTGTACGTTCTGTTTTATCGGGCTAAGCCCGTTTAAGTTAGAGGACTTCTGCCCGTTTTGGGTGCTGTATCTCGGGCCAGTCCCGTTTGAGTCAAAGGGCTCGTGCCCTACTGAAGGTTGTTTCTTTCGTTGTGGTAAAACTGTGGTGTGACAGGATGTCGAAAGAGCAGAAGTCTGGTTTTAAAAAGCGCACCAAGTGTAACTACAAAATGTCTATTACCGATAGCCATGCTGTTTGTGTATATTGTTTAGGACCGAAACATTTACAGGAAACATGATGTGCTTGTCATGCTTTTTCCTCTAGGGTCCTTCAAGAACGTAAAAATAAGTTGATACTTAAGAGCCTTATTAAGCCCTCCTTAGAGGAAGCTTTGGCTTCTCCTTCCTCTCCAGCTTCTAAAAAGAAAAGGTCGTCGGCTCCGACCAGTCCGTCGGAACCGACTTCCAAGAAGCATAGGTCGACCTCTTCTTCCTCGGCTCCAATGGCTTTGGAGCCTCGGGTGGAAGGGTCTGCCTCGATACCTCTTTCCTCGGCTCCATTGGTGTCGGAGCCGCAGGTTGGGGAATCGAGAGGCGAATCATCTGCTTTGGCTCCGTTGGTCTCGGAGCCGTTGGAGGTGTGCAGCTCAGACTCTCCCCCCTCGGCCCCGAAGTCCCCTTCGGCGCCGATACTTATACATACAGTTCCGGATCCGGTGCCGATAGTGTTGGAGCCATTTCGGAGCCGGTCCCCTGGTCTTTTGGAGCTGAGAGAGAAGTTGTCTCGGCCCCCATCTATTTCCTCTAAATTCTCCAGGTTATCTGACTCAGATTTGGACAGAGTTATCCAGAGGCTTTTCCAGCCCCCGGTTTTTGCAAAAATGGTCTCGGCTCCAGCCCACTCGGCTCCAGAGCCGATCCCCACTTCGACACATACGATTCCTCCTCCAACCTCCTCGGAGCCGTTGGAGTCGGTGATGGTAGAGCAGAGCAGAGTCGTCCAGTCGGAACCGAGACTCCCTCGGAGCCTCTCGGTTCCGACCATCATTCCTACCCTGTCCTCGGCATCAGGGTTCGGTACCGGGACTTCCTCTGTCGGGGCCAAGGGGAACACTTTGGAACTGGTAGCTTCGGTGCCTAGTCTTCCCCTCGGAGCGTCGGCCACAGGGATTCCCGGTACCATCATGGTCTCTCAGCCAGTATCCTCCGTAGAGTCTGGAGGTCCTGCTTTTGAGGCCATGAGGAGTGCGCTGGTTATGTCCTTGCCGGCTCAGCAAGTCTCTACCTCACCGTCCCTAGACTTGGGAACTGGTGCTTCTGGTGTGCTTCATTCCCACGACAGCGGGGCCCCAGGGCCTGAGGATACCCCCTTGGGGGTTCCCTTCTTCCGGGAGGTCCTTCTGAATCCGCTTCGGATGAACCTCCAAGGAAGAAATTCTGCAAGAGGAAGCACATTGACTCCCAGGATGAGTCTATCACATCAGATACTGACCTCGATGATGCGAAGGGGTCCCCAAAATTGTCCTCGGATGATGTCTCATTCTCAGATATCCTCGAGATCCTGAGACAGAGAGGTGATTGGCAGTCCAAAACCCCTTCCGCAGATGAGTCGGTCTTCCTCAAGGCTTTTGGGGCCCAGCCCTCTGCCTCTTGGGTGTCTCCACCCTTCAATGAATTGCTAGATTTAGTTTCTCGAAGGGTGTGGGAACACCCTGATTCTGTGGAACCGGTGCCCGCCAGGCCTAACAAGTTCCTCTCAGCCCCTCCTCAAAAGGAATTTTTGACCAAAGGAGTTGCAGTAGATGTGATGGTGATGGCATCTGCCACTCAGCAGGATGTGGCAGAGGCTTCAACATCTATTCACCCTCCTAATAAGGATTCCAGGAGCATGGATAGGTATGGGAAGCATACCCTTTCTTCAGTGGCCTTTACCCTGCAGTCGCTGAATTACCTTTGTCATTTCACCAGGCTCCAAAGGGACCTCCTCAAAGAGTTAGGGAGTCTCTTACAGGTAACCTTCCTGAGGCGTTAGCCCAAACTGTTGGCGCCCAGATGACTACCCTATCTTCGATAGTCAACTCGTCCACGAGGTTCATCTCATATGCAGCCGAAGGGGCGAGTAGAGCAGCGGGAACAGGCGTGGCTCTTAGAAGACATGCCTGGTTACTCTTGTGTCCCTTTGCGGAGGCTTTTAAGTCTTCCTTCACCGACGCCCCTTTTGATGGGTCCTCCCTGTTTGGACCCAAGCTGAAGGACACGCTGACTCATTGCGAGCAGGAGGGCAAGACCTTGACTGCCGTGGGGACCCATTTTTCCACTTCTTCTAGACCTTACCCTAAGGCCCAGAGAGGAGGGAAAATGTGGTTCAGGAAATCTCAAAGGTCTTTCCCTACCCCACCGAGTGATCCCCCCTCTAGAGGCAGGGGGGGGGATTCAGGAAGACGCCGCCCCAGAGGCAGCAGAGGCCCCCGTAACTCTGGAGACCGCAATTCCTTTCGTGGTCCATCCTATGCTCCCCGTCCCTGAGACGTGGCCTGACTGCGCATCTCTGGAGCCAGTCGGGGGTCGTTTTGCGGAACACCCACAGGCTTGGGAATCTATCACCAAGGATCAGTGGGTGCTCTGAACCATAACCGGAGGCTATCTCATCCCTTTCACCAAGATCCCCCCTCTTCCTATCAGGAAAATCCCGGATGTGCCATCCAGTCAGCGGGATCAAGCAACGGTCGAGGTTTCAAAGCTGCTAAGAAAAGGAGTCATCCAGCCTGTCCCCGCCGACCAAATCGGATCAGGAACTTACTCAAGACTATTTTTGGTGTCAAAAAAGACAGGGGACTTCAGGCCCATTTTGGACCTCAGCTCATTGAATCGCTTTGTAAAAAAATCCAAATTCCGAATGGTCACCCTTCAGTCCATTCTCCCGTTATTGGAGAAGGATGTCTGGATATGCTCCATAGATCTCAAGGACGCTTACTATCACATTCTGATAAGTCAAGAGTCCAGGAGTCATTTATGCTTCCACCTGGGAACCAGTCATTTCCAGTTTCGAGCACTGCCCTTTGGTCTCACCACAGCCCCCAGGGTGTTCACCAAGTGTCTGGCAGTGGTGACAGCTCACTTGAGAAGTCTAGGATTCCAAGTGTTTCCCTATCTAGATGACTGGCTCCTTACTGCCACCTCCAAGCATCTGTTAGTTTGAGCGCTTATGACCACAGTCAGTTTGGGTCATTCACTAGGAATCACGTTCAATTGGGGAAAATCTGTGCTGCAGCCATCTCAGCATATTACATTTATAGGCGCAGAGTTAGACACAAGAAGAATGCGGGCATTCTTGCCTGTAGAAAGGATTTAGGTCCTGCAGTCTCAGGTTTAAACCCTGTTACCCAGATCACGAGTTCAGGCCAGACTGATTCTGCAGTTATTGGGCATGATGGCCTCGACTATTCTACTAGCCCCTTAGCCAGGCTGCACATGCGGGTGCTGCAATGGCTACTGTCGGTTCAATGGTCCTTTCAGGAACTTCCCCTGAATCATTTAGTCCAGATTACCGAAATTTGCCGTCGGGACCTACGTTGGTTGCTGCTTCGGTCCAACCTTGACCAGGGGTGACCCTTTGCCCTTCAGCCTCCCATCGCCACGGTGACCACGGACGCCTCCCAGACAGGGTGGGGGGGGGTCATTATCTGGACAGGTCTGTCCAAGGCACGTGGCAGGCTCACGAAACGCACTTACATATCAATATCCTGGAAATGAGAGCGGTGCTACTGGTGTTGCAAGCACTTCATCATGCTCTTCCACGGGGTACTATTGCGATCCTATCCGACAACATGTCGGTAGTCTGGTACATAAACAAGCAAGGCAGAACCAGGTCCTACCCTTTTTTTCCGAGAGGCCATGAGAGTGTGGCATTGGGCGATTTCTACCCAGCGTTTCCTAGTGGCAATGCACATTCCGGGGAAATCCAATGTGATTGCAGACAGGCTGAGCAGAACTCTCCTGTTACCCCACGAGTGGTCCCTCAATGACAGGGTGGCTGCAAACATCTTCGCCAAGTGGGGCCTCCCTTGTTGCGACTTGTTCGCCAGTCCTCACAATGCAAAATGCAGGGACTTCTTCACTCTGACTCCCTCTCAGGGGCAGATTCCCAGGGACGCTCTAGCTCACAGTTGGCCCCCCGGTCTACTTTATGCCTTCCCTCTGGTTCCCCTTCTCCCGAAGGTGATACAGAAGGCGATTTATCTAGGGAGCGAAATGATTTTGATCGCTCCACACTGGCCTCATCAGGTTTGGTTCCCCTTCCTTCTGAGGTATGCGGTGGAGGGCCCATGGTTTCTGGACCTAGTGCCCGACCTGTTGACTCATCAGTTGGGACAGTCTCACCCATCCCTCAGATCCTTGAGGTTGGCCGCTTGGTTACTCCACTTCCAACCTTATTCAGAGATAACTCTTTTTCTCCAGACGTCATCCACATTTTGTCCTCTTCTCACAAACCTTCCACTATTAAACTGTATTCCAGCAAGTGGAAGAGGTTTGCTCTTTGGGCCCAGCAACGAGGTATAGATGCCCTTACTGCCCCAGTACCTCAGGTTTTAGAATTCCTGGCTTCTTTGTTTTATTTGGGCTCTTCAGTTTCCACAATTAAAGTCCAACTGGCTGTTATCTCTAATTTTCATGTCTCCTTTGAGCCTTCCTTAATGGCAAACAGGCTTTGCAAATCTTTCCTTAAAGGAGCGTGGCTCCTTCGGCCCCCAATAGCCCATCCTGTGCCCCCTTGGGATCTGAATATGGTTCTAGCTTCTTTAACTGCCCGTTCCTTTGAACCAGCAGCTACTTGTGATTTAAAATTTCTATCTTGGAAAACTGCTTTTTTGGTGGCAATAACCTCTACCAAGCGGGTCTCAGAGCTTCAGGCTCTCTGTTCTAATCCTCCTTATTTGACTTTTCACAAAGACAGAGTGTCTCTCAAGTTAAATCCCTCTTTCTTACCCAAGGTAGCATCCCCCTTATGCATTCAACAATCCTTGGAGCTCCCTGTGTTTTTTCCCAAATTCTCCAATAGCGCAGAACATATTTTCCATCAGTTAGATGTTCACAGACAACTGCGTTTTTATTTAAGTAGGACCAATCAGACACGAAAGTCAGATCAGCTGTTTGTGTCCTTTGGAAAATAGGTTATCAACCGTGGCTAAAACCACCATAGCCAAATGGATTAAAGATTGCATCTCCTTCATCTATTCACAGTCCGGCAAAGAGCTACCATTCCCAGTCAAGGCTCATTCTACCAGGGCAATGGCTACTTCTGTAGCATTTCACTCCAAATTATCGATAGATGATATCTGTGAGGCTGATACCTGGACTTCTCCGCACACCATTATTTCTCATTACAAGATAGATGTGGCTTCTCGAGGTAGAGCTTCCTTTGGTTCCACAGTTCTCAGGTGTGTTTTCCAATGAGCCACCCGGGATTTAGGTGCTAGGGATGCTGTCCCATCAGTTATGAATGTAGGCGAGATAGGATCCCATTACATCTTTTAGTTATGTGCTTACCATAACTTCGGATGTATGGGATCCATCTCGCCTACATTCATACGTACCCACCCTCCTTCCCCCTTCCCATTGGACTTAGAGGAAATGTTGCTACTTACTGAGTTTTTCTCTTGAAGGACTTTAGTTTGTTACAGTTGTTGGTATGTTTCTGTGCCTGGATGTAGGTATATAAAAGCGAACAAACAAGATCTGGGGAAGCAGGCGTGGTGCATTCTGGGATAAGGGGTAGCCCAGCCAATTAGAGACTTCGTTCTACTATATAGTGGGCGAGTCGGAGCCGAGGGATTGGCTCCGAACCCATCAGTTATGAATGTAGGCGAGATGGATCCCATACATCCGAAGTTATGGTAAGTACATAACTAAAAGTTTTGGATCAGGCAGTTCAGTTCCCTCAAGTGCCCCGCTAAAGAAAGATGTCTTACTTTGAGTCTTAGGCTGTATTCATGTAGATACAGTGGCTATTTTTGAATTGCTGTTATTCATAGTGAATTGTAACAATAATTAATTGACAATTGATTAATTGATTAATTAAGTAATTAATAGATATAATAGGTAATTAATTAATTGTAATTGACAGCTACAGATGTCTGTCTCCACCCAGAGTCTTGGAGAGGAAAAATAATTTTTCATCTTGTGCTAGTGATCACTCTTCCTTTGCACTGAACTATTCAGCTGCTTTGTTTGTGGTTTCCATGCTGGCACATCCTCTGTAGCTCTGTACTTTCCTGGGTTTTATTTCCCAGATGTATTTTTTGTGTTTAATTTTCAGTTGCCACATTTTTGTCTATTCACTCGAGTTTGTCAATTGCCAAGGCTTTTCTTGTTTTATCTGCACCTTGTTGAGCATTGGCAGTTGGTGTGTACCTTCTTGTCATCAATAGAAAGATGTACCTTTCTTTCCTGACCTACAACAATGCCACTAAGACATTGAAATGGATAAGTGTAATTAGTCAGCACTGTGTTACAAGTGTAATTGGTCAGCACTGTGTTACTGCACTCTTCACCATGTATTTACCCAAGTGAACTCCATTTATAATGTCTTCTGTATCCTATTTTCTAACAAAAACACTCATGGAGCCACTTGATGGCTTCCTTATTTGTTCACTAACCCTTTATGCATTGCTGTGGCAAATGCCTTTGTGGAATCTAACTAAACCATGCCCACTCACCCTTTCTATTGCACTGTCCCCAGCTATCAAACTGGTATGACCTTTTTACTGTAATATGTTTTCTGCCTGGTCTCCTACTTTTTCAAAATTTCATTTTTTTCCCTTCAGCACACTGATTCCATGGTTTCCCATACACACAAGTCTCAACCTCTTGTCTCCGGTATCTGTGACAGAGCCAAAAATAATTAGAAAAGGTCCTCAAATCAGTGACATTTTTTAAAATGTTACTACTAACGATTATTGAAGATGATAAAATTAACAGACTTTAACTTATATGTTCTGAAGTAAAAGAAGTCTATGACTTTAACAAATGCAATTATTTACTGATTGTAAACCATTGCCTTGTCTCAAAAAAATGAAAAAAAAATATTTTTGAAGAGACATTCCAAAATAACAAACTTCTCAGCTAGATTCAAGATTGCCCCTGAAAATGATTGCCAGTTGAAAGGTATGTGGTAGAGCTGAGAGAGCACAAGATGTCTTTAGTTTTCATCCCCTAGTTTGCTCCCATTCCTGTGAAGCTAAGTGCAAGGAATCACTTGTGCCTCCTTCCAATTCTCCTGACTCGTATTTGTCGTTAATCCTTATGTCACCTTGACTTATCAAAGATTGCATCATACTAGCTTAGACATATTCATTAAGTCATAAATGACAGCTTGGGTAAACTCACGGATGCATGGATTCAAGCTAATCACTTTAGGGAAATATGTCACATTGCTGAACAGTTGAATAGATAGAGCAGGAAAAACCCAGACTGACAACAATATTTTGCAGTCCTGCTGAGTTTGCCAGTACTGATGAAAAGCAGTTCTGGAAAGACAAGTGTGGTGCTATTAATTTGATAGTATGAGATGGACATGCTTTCTGCAAGCTAGATATGGGGAAACACAATAAATGTTAGGGCAAAGTACAAATAACACCTCAGGCCAAGGCTGGAAAAGGGCATCTAATGACCTACTGCTTTGAACATGATGCAAGCAAATTGGTTGCACCTGGCATTCATTGGGGATACAAAGTCCTACCCATGAGCAGTCCTATTCCTTGGAAAATGTCCTGATCCACCTAGGGAATTAATGACTATTCATGTTAGGAAAACAAG